>NC_133328.1:583169879-583369949 GCF_042186555.1 Aquarana catesbeiana
AGATGTGAACAGGCGCCATTTAAATGAATGGGATTTTGTTTGTTGGGCATTTTGGAACTTTTGAGATGAGCGTTTTACGAGCTGAAATGCTCAGGTGTGAATGCAGCCCAAAGGGGTTGTAAAGTCTCGAGGTTTTTTACCTTAATGCATTCTATGCATTAAGATGAAAAACCTTCTGTGCTGCAGCTGCCCCCCAGAGCCCCCCTTTACTTACCTGAACTCGATCGTTCCAGCATCGAGGACGAGCCCAGCAGCTCCAACCGCTGTCTCAGGTCCTCAATGGACAGCTTGATAGCAGCGGGAGCCATTGGCTCTGTGCAAAAATTACAAAAACGACTCTGGCAGTGAAAGTTTTTATTTATTTTTTTCTTTCTAAAATAACACACGTGTTATACTTACCTGCTCTATGCAATGGTATTGCACAGAGCGGCCCTGAACTCCTCTTCTTGGGTCCCATGCCAGCGCTCTGGGCTCCTCCTCTTCTCAGGTGTACCACCATAGGAAGTTGCTTCCTATAGGGACGCACCTGTGAGATAACTCCCAAGCTAGGGTGTGTGCGTCTATTGACACATACAGTGCTGCTAAGGCCCCGCCCCCCCAACTCTGTCTGCTTACAGGATTTGACTGCACAGCTCACTGCAGGTAGGTAACTTTAAATCAGAAGTGGTAAATCATTTCTCTTCTCTATTTAAAAGCCCGTTTGCCCATTTTTATTTTTCCCATAAAGTTCCACATTAAGGGAGGGAAAACAATTGTGCAGTGTATCAGCATCAGCACGATAAACTGTGCGAGTAGCCAGGTAAAGGATTGTTTTGTTCTACTTGTTGCCTAGCAACTGATTGTTAAGTACGGAACAAAGAATGAGCAGTGACATCTGCCGTAGTGCACCTGTCTGGTTGCTATGTGTCTGGACCATGTGCTTGTGTGAGATCTTTATATAACCCACAAGCCATGTGTGTATTTGTAGATGTGTATTCCTAGGTAGCCTGGCTCGCCTTCCACACCTCTGATTATTACTGATCGATGGTCAATTATATTCCATCCTGTCTGGATTTTATTGTCATAATGCAGACTTTAACCACTTCAGCTCCAGGAGATTGCATTGATCCTTTCAGATCAATGCAACACAATGGAAATGACACCCTTTCCTTGTAAACAGAGAGCAGCCAAGATGCCTTGACCTGGAAAAGTGGTGCCTGTGTTCTGTCTTCTCTACTAGACTGTAATGATTGCCATGTAATAGTTGGGTGTGCAGGTAGTCGGGAGAACTGAGTACACATCTACAGCCATGGAAGAACGAAAATAGGATGGCCGCACTCCCAAAATACATGCCATGAAAAAATATTTATTGAGTAGTAAAAACAAAATGCAAAGGAGCAATGACAGGCAATAGTGGGGGAAAGGTGACGCGTTTCACACGACTAGCATGCTTCGTCAAAACTATCTACAGCCACCCCTGACTGGCATCGTTGGCGACCCCAATTCTGCCAGGGTTACACTATATTACCAAAAGTATTGGGACACCTGCCTTTACACGGGCATGAACTTTAACCTCTTCCAGCCTGCTGGTCGTCAAATGACGGCTGGGCAGCGTGGCTCTCATTCTGGGTGGACGTCATATGACGGCCCCCCAGAACGACCGCTCTTGCGTGCCTGTGCATCGCGGCGATCGGTGGTGTGGTGTGTCAGTCTGACACACCGCTACACCGATCTCGATAAAGATCCTCTGATGGAGGCTCTTTACCACGTGATCAGCCGTGTCCAATCACAGCTGATCACGATGTTAACAGCAAGAGCCGTTGATTGGCTTTTCCTCACTCGCGTCTGACAGACGCGAGTAGAGGAGAGCCGATCGGCTGCTCTCCTGACGGGGGGGGGGGGGTCTATGCTGATTGTTTATCAACCTCCTCGGGTGCCCACCCAGGACCACCAGGATGCCGCCAGGGCCACCAGGGATTGCCACCACACTGGACCACCAGGTATGCCAGTCAGTGCCCAGGAAGCTGCCAATCAGTGCCCATCCCCAGTGCCTGCCAGTGCCATCAGTGATACCTATCAATGCCATCTATCAGTGCCGCATATCAGTGCCCAGCAGTGCCATGTATCAGTGCCCAGCAGTGCTGCCTATCAGTGTGAGAAATATAAAGCAAATATACCACGCTGTCTGCAATCAATGAAAAAAAGCAGCTAGCACAGCAATAGATCAATTGCAAAAAATGAAAACGTGTGAACAGTAAGTGCAGCGCTCAGAATGCGTAAATCTCAGAATGTACTGAAAAATATATATATATACATAAAGTGCACATAAATGATCCAGGAAGAAACTCAAACAACATATATATGCAGACAATGTGTATAGACACTAAATATACGTGTACAATAGACCAAACTGTTGATATACTATGTGACAATCAAAATATGAGTGAATGATGTCCGAAAGTGTGAAGGAAAAAAATTATTTTAAACATAAATTATAGTCCTTAATGTTTGGATGGGTGAACCAAACACTGAATTGTAGATATCCAAAACGTGGTTCAAAATAACTGACACTTAAGCCTAGGTCAGGAACTGATGTGGACGAGAAAGCCTGGCTTACAGTCTCCGCTCTAACTCCGCCCAAACTCACTCATCCATGTCTTTATGGACCTTACTTTGTGCACTGGTCCAAATCATTTGGTGGAGGGGGATTATGGTGTGGGGTTGTTTTTCAGGGGTTGGGCTCGGCCCCTTTGTTCCAGTGAAGGGAAATCTTAAGGTGTCTGGCTGTCGGCATACCAAGACATTTTGGAAAATTTAATGCTCCCAACTTTGTGGGAACAGTTTGGAGATGACCCCTTCCTGTTCCAATATGACTGCACACCAGACCAGTGCACAAAGCAAGGTCCATAAAGAAATGGATGAGCGAGTTTGGGGTGGAGGAATTTGACTGGCCTGACGTCAACCTGATAGAACACCTTTGGGATAAATTAGAGCGGAGACTTGAGCCAGGTCTTCTTGTCCACATTAGTGCCTGACCTCACAAATGTTCTTCTGGAAGAATGGTCAAACCTTCCCATAGACACACTCCTAAACCTTGTGGACAGCCTTCCTAGAAGAGTTGAAGCTGTTATAGCTGCAAAGGATGGGCCAACTCAATATTGAGCCCTATGGACTAAGACTGGGATGCCATTAAAGTCCATGTGTGTGTAAAGGCAGGCGTCCCAATACTTTTGGTAATATAGTATATTTGTTCTACGCAAGTATTTGAGTCCCGAGGCAGACCAATTCACTCGTTACTTTTGGTAAACACGCAGTTTCAGAGGTCACAAGTCTCTTTTTGAAAGTTGTACAATTTTTTCAGGAACATAAATGGGATCTATATTGCTTATTACATGTTTTCAGATATTGTGCGGTGAGGAGGCTTTTATGCTGAATGAATTTTCGGAGTGTGATTGACAGAGGTGTTAAGCTGTTCCTCTGGATGAGGTGTACAGTGAACCTTGTGCCCTCAACTCCTGGATATAATGACAAGAACACACAGCATGAAAGCTGGCCTTCTAACATGAAATGTATACAACACAGTAACAAGAGTAAGCCAAAGATCCCACTACTGTGCAGGCGCACAAGAGAATTTTACCTTCACAACTGAATGATACAGATTTAGTTACAGCAATGTATACTTGGCGACATTTTCCAATAATATCCAGAAACATTTCACTGCTGAGTGAATAGATGTAAGGTTCTGTGTTCTGTGAGGTAAAAAACGCCATTTAAAAAAACTACGCTCATATATGCTTATATAAAAACACCTGTTTCATTTTACATTGCTCTTAGGCTACATTCACATTTGCGTGTGTGAGGAACACACACAAAATAATGTGCTTTCTTAACACGCACAGAAACACGCTACCCTTTAGCAGACACATGGCGGTACCATTCATTCTTAGACCCCTTTCACACTGAGGCGGTTTTCAGGCGTTTTAGCGCTAGAAATAGCGCCTGAAAACCCCCTCCCATTCATTTCAGTGTGACTTTTCACACTGGGGCGGTGCGCTTGCGGGACGTTAGCAAAAATTCCTGCAAGCAGCATCTTTGGGGCGGTTTGGGAGCGCTGTATACACTCAAATGAATGGGCAGTGCTTCCAAAGTGCCTGAAAAGTGCTTCGGAAGCACCGCAACACGGGCGCTTTTAACCCCTTCTTCGGAGTTAAAAGCTAGCGGCAGAAAAGTGCCGCTTAACCACTTGCCGACCGCCACACGCCGATATACGTCGGCACAATGGCAGCGGTGGGAAAATGGGCATACCTGTACGTCACTCTTTAATTGGCGGGGCTAGCGGGCGCGCACCCGCCGCGAGTGACCATGCCCGCGGGACCCTCCGCTATCCCAGCGATCTTGTCACGGAGCCACAGAACGGGGAGATGCTTGTAAACAAGGCATTTCCCCATTCTGCCTAGTGACATGACAGAGATCACTGTTCTCTGTCATCGGGACCGGTGATCGCTGTCATGTGAGTTGTAGCCAATCCCCCCTACAGTTAGAATCACTCCCTAGGACACACTTAACCCCTTGATCGCCCCCTAGTGTTTAACCCCTCCCCTGCCAGTGTCATTTACACAGTAATCAGTGCATTTTATAGCACTGATCGCTGTAAAAATGACAATGGTCCCAGAATAGTGTCAAAAGTATCCAATGTGTCCGCCATAATGTCGCAGTCACGATAGAAATCACAGATCGCGCCATTACTAAAAAAAGAAAATGAATAATAAAAATGCCATAAAACTATCCCCTATTTTGTAGACGCTATAACTTTTGCACAAACCAATCAATATACGCTTATTGCGATATTTTTTTTTTTACCAAAAATATGTAGAAGAATACATATCGGCCTAAACTAAGGAAAAAAATTTGTTTTTTTATATATTTATTATAGCAAAAAGTAAAAAATATTGCTTTTTTTCAAAATTGTCGCTCTTTTTTTGTTTATAGCGCAAAAAATAAAAACCGCAGAGGTGATCAAATACCACCAAAAGAAAGCTCTGTTTGTGGGGAAAAAAGTACGTCAATTTTGTTTGGGTGCAACGTCACACGACCGCGCAATTGTCAGTTAAAACAACGCAGTGCTGAATCACAAAAAGTGCTCTGGGCAGGAATGGGGTAAAATCTTCAGGGGCTGAAGCGGTTAAACAGTGCTAAAGTGCCACTGAAAAAAGCAGCACTTTAGCACTATCGCGGCCGCGGCTCAGTGTGAAAGGGGTCTTAAAGGCACCCCTATGCTAACACCTGCATTTTTGCACATTCTGAAGCGCATGGTGCCACAGCAACGTGCATTTTGGTGCGGCACAACTTTGCAGAAGAGTCAGGGACTTCTTTTGCATGTTTCTCGTTCGTAAAATGAATGAGCTGCCCTACATGCAGCGTGCGGGAACACACATGCATCCTGTTGCACCTGCATTGTGTGAACGGAGCCTTAGATAAAAATATACTAAAGCCGGCCATACACTAATCGAAATGCATCTGGTTCACCAGGGACTGGCTGAATTTCAATCTGTGTGTGGCCGCTTCCACACAAGTGACGTGCTGAAAAATTGTTCTCGATCAGCAACTGCAGACAATCAGCTACAGCTGCTGATCAGTGAGTTCTTGCAGTGGCAGGTGCTGTTGTCAGAATACAGGGGTTGATTTACTAAAGCTGGAGAGTGCAAAATCTGGTGCAGCTCAGAATAGAAACCAATCAGCTTCCATTTTTTTTTGTCAAAGCTAATTGAACAAGCTGAAGTTAGAAGCTGATTGGCTACCATGCACAGCGGCACCAGATTTTGCACTCTCCAGTTTTAGTAAATCAACCCCACAATGTTCTGGCAGAGGGGATTCTTCCAACTACCCCGTTTGTGTGGATGGAGGAATCAGGTTTTTTTTTTTTTTTTTTTCAGCCTGGCTGAACAAAAAACAGACTAATGCTGGCCTTACACTGTACGAAAAATCGGCCAAAATTCAGTCATTTAGACAGTTCGTTCTTTTTTCGGCCAGTTAATGGGCACAAAATCCATAATCGTTGGGATGTTTTTGAGCGGAAAAAAACAAAGGACAAATTTGGAAATTTTTTGCCGAACGAACGATAAATTGACAGGTTAATGTGTTTCCTGCCAATGAATGTAATTGTCTGCACTAGGTATATGTAAAAAAACGAGCAAAAAATGCATTCATTTATTTCCACTGAACGATTTATCGGTCATCACATGTGGCACTATCGTTTGCGCTCACGGCCGAATGTTCTTTTTTCGAAAATGGGTACGGCCGATTTTTCATATAATGTATAGCCAGCATAACTGTGTATGGCCAACTTTAAAGTGTATCTAAACCCAAGAACTAAAATATATAGTATTGCAATTTACTAATCCTTAAATGTGGTATCTGCATTAGTTTTCTTTTATCACACTCTTTTCCATTTATTTTTACCTGCTAATCCTGCCATTAACTCACTTCCTGCCCCAAGTTAACAACCGTACTGAGCAGTGTTGTCAATCTGTTCGGAGTACACAACTGCGTCATTTTTGTAACGAGGGAGGTGTTGTGTAATCCGCAAAGGTAGCAAAGAACAATGCTAACTGATAACAGACAGTCCAGAGGCAGAGAGTACGGGAAGTTATTAGCTCACAAGATTTCTGGCTGGATGACATTTTTTTTTTTGAACAGATTTAGTAAAATGCAAAAGGCGGACCTGAGGCTCAGCATTACTGAGCTCCCTGTTCAGCCAGTCATAAAGACAGGAGCATCGGATGAGGAGTTTTATTGTGGGGCTGGCAGAGCCTGAAGAGAAATTCTGAGACATGAGTTTCCTGCACATGTGTGCGGGAGCCTCCTGTCACGGCACAGGGGCCTGAAGAAATGGCACGGGCGGACGTCTCTTCAGAGCGCATGTGCCGATGACAACGGTGTATATAGTAAATATCTTCTAAACGGTGTAAGTTTAGGAGATATTTACAGTACCTACAGGTAAGCCTTATTATAGGCTTACCTGTAGGTACAAATAAAAAGTAAGACTTTACTTCCTCTTTAACCTGTTCAGATCCGCGCTATTGCCGAATGACGGCAACAGCGCGGACCTGCTTTGCCGGGACAACGTCTTTTGATGTCGTCCTGTGCACGAGCGGCCTGCGCGCCCCCTGCAGGGCGCGCGCGGCGCGCTCGGTGATCAGCAAGTCTATGAGACTCGCCTTATCACAGTTCGGAGTAAGGGGTCGGTCCCGACCCCTTACCACGTGATCAGCTGTCAGCCAATGACAGCTGATCATGTGATGTAAACAGAGTCGGTAATCGGCTATTTTTTCTCCTCACGCTGACAGGAAAAAAAAGCTGATCACCGGCAGCTGTGAGAGGGACATCAGTCCCGATCACGGCGATCATCTGTGCCCCCTGCCAGTGACACCTAGCAATAGGCAGCAGTGCTGCCTACCAGTGCCTACCAGCGTCACCCATCAGTGCCCACAGTGCCACCCATCAGTGCCTACAGTGCCACCCATCAGCGCCCACAGTGCCACCCATCAGCACCCACAATCAGTGCCACAACAAGAGTGCTGCACATCAGTGCCACCTATCAGTGCCCATCAGTGTCACCTATCAGTGCCCATCAGTGTCACCTACCAGTGCCCATAAGTACCCATCACTGCCCATCAGTGCCACCAATCAGTGCCGCCCATCAGTGCCCCCCATCAGTGGTACCTATCAGTGCCCATCAAAGCCACCCATCCGTGCCACCCATCAGTGCCCATCAGTGGCCATCAGTGCCGCCTTATCTGTGCCCATCAGTACCGCCTTATCTGTCCCCATCAGTGCTGCCTTATCTGTCCCCATCAGTGCTGCCTTATCTGTGCCTATCAGTGCCGCCTTAACTGTGCCTATCCGTGCCCATCAGTGCAGCCTATCAGTGCCCACCAGTGCCGCCTCATCAGCGCATATCAATGAAGGAGAAAAATTACCTGTTTGCAAAATTTTATAACAACTATGAAACATGATTTTTTTTTTTTTTTCAAAATTTTCCATCTTTTTTTGTTTGTTTAGCAAAAAATAAAATTCCCAGCTGTGATTAAATACTACCAAAAGAAAGCTCTATTTGTGGGAAAAAAATGCTAAAAATTTCATTTGGGTACAGTGTTGTATGACCGCGCAATTGTCATTCAAAGTGTGACAGCGCTGAAAGCTGAAAATTGTTCTGGGCAGGAGGGGGGTTTAAGTGCCCAGTAAGCAAGTGGTTAATGAAGGACGACAGGTGGAAATGGCCACCAGCTTGCTAGTATCCAATAGGTTGTATTATCGTTGTAAGCTTTTGCGCATTGTCATATGACCATGTGCATGTACATATGGATGCTTGCTTGCTGTGGCTTTCTACCTACCGAGGGACTTCTTCTCTTAGCAAGCCGTTATATTGTGATCACTGTGACCAATCACAGCAAGCAACACAATGAATGGCATGAATGCAAGGCATCCATTGTGTATAATGGTCATGTGATCTGCTGTGATAGGTCACAGCGATCACATGGTACCTGCAGTGGCCCGGTACAGTGATCCGTCATCCGCTGTATTTGGTGGACACAGCGGGTGACAGATCGTGTTGCAGCGCAGCCCATGGGACCAGTATTCTGTCTGGGGAGGACATCGTATGATGTCCATTCAGAACAGCGAATGTCTCGCCCCGCCGTCATTTGTCTATAGACCGGGCGGGAAGCTGAAGAGGAACTCAACTGTACTTAAGCACCACTAACTAAAAACGTTATTTCATTCATTTTTAATATTCAAAGCAAACTTCCCCATCTATCCGTCTCCATGCTTTATTTTGTTGGGAAATCACTTTGAAAAACACCCCTCTAGCATTTCGATCTGCGGCCTTCTTAAATAAAGGCGGATGATTCATGTAAGATTTACTTCCTGGAATCCATTTGTCCTTAGCTCAGGCATTCAGGCAGGGGGGCATGCCCCTTCTTCAGATGAAAGGAAAAAAAATGCCCATGAAGACTCCTGTGATTTATAACATCATTTTGGCCTAGGCCAGAAACCAGGAAGCAACTGAAGAAATGTGAAAAAAAGCTTAAAACAAGTAAATATTGTATACCTTCCTATCTATATACCAGTGCTAGCAGCATAAGGATTATAAATAGCTCATGTTGATTGAGAGAGTGAAGTTCCACTTTAAAGTGGTAGTAAACCACCATGCTTTTTTTTTTTTAAACTGCAAGGTAAAGTTATAATGTGCTAGTATGCAACGCATACTAGCACATTATGTGAAACTTACCATAAAACAAAGCCCTTCAGCGGCGTGCTGTCACCGCTGACAGGGCTTCTATCTTCACCTGGTCTTCCTTTTGGGTTGGAGAGGCACCCGTCCTTTGATTGGACCAGCCGTGATGACTTCACTCCCACACATGCGAGGGGGAGCCGCTATTTACGGCACAGGACTCTGCATACCGTCCCTTCAGAGCGCATGTGCCAGTGATGTCACCGGCCCATTCACAAATAAATATCAGAGCCTGTTTATGAGATATTTACTATACCTATAGGTAAACCATATTATAGGTTAAAATCAACCATGTGAGTTTACTCCCACTTTAAAGCCGGCCTTCAGCCATCTATAGTACTTCCTATCCCCTGCCTCCCCCCACTCTCTCTCTTAAACAATTGGGGATAAAATACGTTTGAGCATGTGCCGGATCTCAGTTAAAGATGGCGGAGAGGGAGAATTGTGGCTGCCAGAAACACAATGCTGGACTCCATAGACTAGTACAGGGGTCTCCAAACTGAGGCCCCTGGGCCAGATGTGGTCCTATACTTGCTTTTATCTGGCCTTTGGGGTACTATTCCTCCCACTGACACTAATGATGGGGTACTTTTCCTCCCACTAACACCAATTATGGGGCACTATTCCTCCCACTGACAAAAATGATGGGGCACTATTCCTCTCACACCAATGATGGGTCACTATTCCTTCCACTGACACCAATGATGGGGCACTATTCCTCCCTCTGACACCAATGATGGGGCACTATTCCTTCCACTGACACCAATGATGTCATTTTTTTTACTCCCACTGATCACCAATGCCTATGGCATTGTTTACTCCCACCGATGCTAGGGTATTTTCTACTCCAACTGACCACAATACGGCCTCCCTGAAGTTTGAAGGGCATTCTATGTGTTGTTGCGCCAACCATGCATACTGAACTTAAAGTGATACTGAACTTAAAGTGGTGTTCCGGCCGAAACTATACTTTTTAAATAAAAATACCCCTATAATACACAAGCTTCATGTATTCTAGTAAAGTTAGTCTGTAAACTAAGGTCTGTTTTGTTAGTTTATAGCAGTAGCTTGTTATTTTATAAACTTACAGCAGGCCGTGGCCATCTTAAGTGTGGGCATCTGAAGCCAGACTGTATTTCTTCCTGGATCTCATCCTTGCAGATCTCGCACGTGCTCAGTGCAGCACAAGCAGTGTAATAGGTTTCAGGGTCAGGTTTCCATAGCAACGGCAGTGTCAGAGGAAGTTGCCGCCCCTTCCCAGAAGGCATTGCAAACAGGAAATGATGTGATGGGCCACGGCCAGGGAGGAGGAAGTAAAAAATGAATACAGCAGATATACAGTAGGTGCTGAGAAAAAAAAAAATATCCAATTCGTTTACAGTGCACAGTTTAGTGAGGGATGCTGAAGAGTTGTAAAAGTGGGTGGAACTCCACTTTAACCTTGAAAATTGTTCCCTACCCTGGTAGGGTAAATTCTGTAGGGAGGAGGGGTGGATGGCAAGGAACAGCACCACAGGGGGGAGAGGAGAGGTGGATGTGTATGGATGGACAGCGGACCGCTATCATGCAACTACTTAACGGATTGTCCTGCAACACTTATTTATATGTATTTGGCACCCAAAGTGCTAAATAAGGGCTCCTATAGAGGTTGGTGCTTGGGAAGGGTCCATGCATTTCCTTCCACAGCAACACAACAGGAGGCAGGAGGCCATCTCCCCAATATTATGGGAAGTCTCACTTGATGACACCAGTACAAGTAATGCAGGTGAATCTCCCCAACAAGGACAGTTTGACAGGCCGCGTAGTCTCAGGCAGAAACACTTCTATTTATAAATGATTTCACATAAAACTCACACAACTCTCACATCTTCTCACTTTAATCTAATCAGAAAAATGCGTGAATCTTGGGTGCTTGAATTGAATTGGTTGCTTGAATCCAGCAAGTGCTTGAATCTATCCCCTATTTTTTAGACGCTATAACTTTTGCGCAAACCAATCATTATACGCTTATTGCGATTTTTTTACCAAAAATATGTAGAAGAATACATATCGGCCTAAACTGAGAAAAAATTAACTTTTTTAAAAAAAATTGGGGTAATTCATTATAAAAGTACAAAATATTGTGTTTTTTTCAAAATTGTCACTCTTTTTTTGTTTATAGCGCAAAAAATAAAAACCGCAGAGGCAATCAAATACCACCAAAAGAAAGCTCTATTTGTGGGAAAAAAAGGCTGTCAATTTTGTTTGGGTGCATCGTCGTACGACCGCGCAATTGTCAGTTAAAACGACCCAATGCCGAATCGCAAAAAATGGCCCGGTCATTCTGCAGCCAAATCTTCCGGGACTGAAGTGGTTAATTAATTTTACTGCAAAAAGCACAATATATAACCCGATTTTTGAAAAAAATATAAAAGATGGTGTTATGGTGAGTAAATAGATACCTAACATGCCACGCTTTAAAATTGCGCACACTTGTGGAATGGCAACAAACTGATACTTAAAAATCTCCATAGGCGCCACTTTAAATTTTTTTACAGCTTACCAGTTTAGAGTAACAAAGGAGGTCTAGCACTAAAATGATTGTTCTCGCTGTAACGTTCGCAGTGATATCTCACATGTGTGTTGCGAACGTTGCGAACATGCCACTCTGTGCGGGACGGAGGCGCTTTAAAAAAAAGAATGTATTATTTATTTTATTTTTTGTTTTTGTTTTACACCGTCCCTTTAATTTTTTTTTTTTAATCACTTTTATTCCTATCACAAGAAATGTAAACATCCCTTGTAATAGAAATAAAGCATGACAGGTCTTCTTCATGCAGACATCTGGTCTTTAAGACCCCAGATCTCTCCTCTACCCTGGAAAGCATGAGATAAAAAAAAAGAAAAAAAACATTGATCTAATGCTTTCCAGAACAAAAAATGGCAGTGTTTATGGCCTCTCAGGACCATAGAGATGGCCAGGGACCATCTGGTCCGCGACCAGCTCTAATAACCCAGCGGCACTGCTGGATCGGATTCCAGGCTCCCCGATCACAACAGAGGCGCAGGTGGATGGGGGGACGCCTGTTAAAGCAATCCCACTGCCTGCAAAAGCAGTCCAGCGGCTAATTAGCCACTAGGATGGCTTTTATATAAAAGGGAATCGCTGGCTGAAAAAAAAAACAATACCAGGATGATGCCTGTAGCTCGCTCTATGTACAAACATGGCACGAGCAGCAGGGGGCGTGCACACGAGAAGCAGGGGGCGCGCACACGCGCGCCTGTAAACCCGGACACCCAGAAGTTTGTAAACCCGCGACGTATCAGTACGTTGCTGAGCCTGGGGGAGCTGCCCGCCAGCAGTAAATGTACTGTTGACAGTCAGCAAGTGGTTAATAGGCTTAAAGTAGATGTTAATCCTAACTGTATGACAATAAGTTTTGCTTAGCACTGCATATCATAAACAATTGCCTTTTTTATTAAATAAAATACTGTTTTCACATTTTTTTCATCCTTTGTTTTATCTGCTGCAGCCACTATGAATGCCTTGTAACTTCTTCTGCACACCATTTCTCCAGGCAGATTTTCTTATGGTGACAACAGTGGAGCATGTGTGTGCAATGTGTGTTAGCACGGTCACCTATAGTCTTCATTGGGGGGCAAGTGATCGGTTGACAATGCAGGAGAACAATTGGGAGACAGGTACAGAGTACTGTCTTCCTATAACAGGAAGTACCTAAACAAGGACCTTATTAGCAGGTTCACCAGTTACTATTTTAAAAAACAGCCAAAGGATAAAAAGATAGAAAACGTTTGAAATTGAATAATGGTAAAGCTTATAGGAGATTTTTAGAGATTGGGGTACATCTATATAGGTACATTGATCAAGTTAGGAGCAATATAAGTATGCATATTCCATACCTGGGACCATTATGGAAGTGAAGAACCACTGTAGTAGTCAGGACTGCTGTTAGAAATCATGGGCCCCGTACGGCCTAGTTCATAGGTGACAGTGACCGTGAACCAAGCCTAACAAGCAGCTTCAGCCGCATGAACAAACCACTCATTCATGCAACCAGAATACCTGTGACAATGAGCCATTCATTTTGTTTTTTTATTATTTTTTACAATTTTTGTTTTTAATTTTTAAAAAAAAATTTTTAACAGCCCTGTGGGGATTGGCGAAATATCAGGGGTCTAAACAGACAAACAGATTCTCACTTTCGAGACAGAGAATGAGATTGAGGACACAGATTCCTCAATCCTTTCTCTGCACCGCTAGCTGCAGACTGAATGAATAGGAAGCACTCTATACAGAGGATCCTTGTTCATTCATAAACTGAAGCATTTGTAAACACAGGGAGGGCCACAGGGGGATTGGTTCCAGTAACTGCGCCCACGCCTGCTGCTCTGGGCTCCCCTGTGGAACTTATGGGGCTTGGGCCCCATACAGGAGGGCAGGTGCTACCATCCTATCAGTAGCCCTGGTAGTAGTCACAGTTACTGCTGTGATCACTGCGGTCTTCCTGTTCCTGCCCTAGTGCAAAACAAACACAAGGTGTTACTAGCTTGGTGCAGCTGCCATTTAGAATTAGCATATTCCAAACCAGTGGGATGGCTGTGGAAGTGGAGAATGACTGTAGAATTCACTGCTACCACAGTGATCGCCACTGCCTTACAGGTCCAGTGCCAGATGGCTGCCCTACTTGGGAGGGGTTGTCGCACGCTCACCATGGGAGCATTCTCTGATTTGATGAAGTGGAGAGGCAAGGTGATGATCTCACCTAATTAGAGAATACTTTGCATTCATTGAGAAATATGAACATTTTGGGCAAGTGACCCCCTGTGGATATTATGCAGCGGGGCAGCTGCTCAGCACGGGACCCAAAAAACCATGACGATCACTGTAGTAGCAGAGACTGCTATGATCCTTCTCCACTTCCATAGTCATCCCACAGGTATGAAATATGTATACTTACAAAAAAAAATTGAGCTAACTTTACTGTTTAGTTTTTTTTTTTAATTCGTTAAAGTGTATTTTTTCCCCCAAAAAATGCATTTGAATAACTGCTGCGAAAATACAGTGTGACATAAAATATTGGAACAATCGCCATTTTATTCTCTAGGGTCTCTGCTAAAAAATATGTATAATGTTTGGGGGTTCTAAGTAATTTTCTAGTAAAAAATACAGATTCTAACTTGTATGCAACAAGTGTCAGAAAAAGGCCTGGTCTTTAACCACTTAAGGACCGCCCACCGCATATATACTGTGACAGGGTGACCCTATTGCGCGAAACGAAGTACCAGTACCTCGTTTTGTGCATGAGACACTGCAGGCGCGTGCTGCTGCATGATGGAGGAGCCGATGGGTGGGTCCGCTGGCCATCCGCGATCGCTCCACAGAGATGTGAACAAAGCAGATCCCCGTTCTGACAGGGGAATACAGAGAGATCGTCTGTTCCTAGTGATCAGGAACAGCGATCTCTCTGTACTCCCAGTCAGTCCCCTCCACCCACAGTTAGAAAGCACCTCCCTAGGACACACTTAACCCCTTGATCGCCCCTGGTGTTAATCCCTTCCCTGCCAGTGTCATTTGTAGTGATCAGTGCATTTTTTTTTTTAGCTCTGATCACTGTTATAATGTCACTGGTCCCAAAAAAGTGTCAAAAGTGTCCGATTTGTCAGTGTCAATGTCGCAGTGCCACTAAAAATCGCTGATCACTGCCATTACTTGTAAAAAAAAAAAAAAAGTAATAATAATAAAAATGCCATAAATCTATCCCCTATTTTTTAGACACTATAACTTTTGCACAAACCAATCAATATAAGCTTATTGCAATTTTGTTACCAAAAATATATAGAAGAATACATATTGGCCTAAACTGATGAATAAATTAGTTTTTTTTACATTTTTCTATTATATACATTTATTTTATGTATTAGAGCAAAAAGTAAAAAATATTGTTTTTTTTTTTCAAAAATTTTTTTTTGTTTATAGCGCAAAAAATAAAAACTGCAGAGGTGATCAAATACTACCAAAAGAAAGCTCCATTTGTAAGAAAAAAGGACATCAAAATTTTATCTGGGTACAACGTCGCACGCTTGCGCAATTGTCAATTAAAGTAATGCAGTGCAATATTACAAAAAAATGGCCTGGTCATTACGGGGGTAAATCCTTCCGGATAAAGTGTTTAAGTGGTTAAACTGACCTCATTTACAGACAGAAGTTCATCCCTTTGATCTAAAAGAACCAAATGATACAATGTTTAAAGTTATCTCTCAGCAGCTGAGCAATGTTGATAAACATTTGCCAGCTTTTTTTTTTTTGACAGCTCTGAGCAGAAAACGGCTCTGCACTTACATAGAATCGTGGAGATGCTGGATTAAGATCGTGAGGGGGGTTGAATCGAGATCGTGATTTTTTAACGATTAGTCGTGCAGCTCTGACAGGTGGTTTGGGGGGCCCCATGAGGAAGGCTGTACCGGGCCCCATGATTTCTAACAGCAGCCCTGCCCATGTGTATTTATGCAATACATACTGTACTTGGCATTCAACTTTTACCTTAATAAGTGCTTGAGGGAGGAGCACAAAACTTGTTTGGTGACACTACTTAGTCATTACTAAATGCCCCTCTTATGTCTTTAGTCTTAGCCCCGGTTCACACAGGGGCGGCACGACTGGTGAGGCGACCTGCACATGACTTCCACGGCAACTTGCAAAACGACTTCTGTATAGAAGTCAATGCAAGTCGCCTGAAGTCGCCCCAGAAATGCTACAGGAACCTTTTTCTAAGTCGGAGCAACTTGCGTCGCTCCTATTAGAACGGTTCCGTAGTACAGAGCGGGAGGCGACTTGTTGGGCGGCTAGGTCGCCTGACAAGTCGCCCCTGTGTGAACCGGCACTTAGAGTTATAACCTTCACAAAGATTTTGGTATCTATTTAGGAGTGAAATAGGTCATCAACAAATGTGTGGGTCCTTGTTTGGTTTGGAAGTCGTATCCATATTGATTGATTGGAGTTGCTCCTTATTCTACTTATTCTACTATTTGGTTGCTGTAACTTCTTCCATCTGAAGTTGTGTTGGCAAGAGTGCGGCCATGACTTTCTGCAGATGGTATACTTGAGATTTCAGACTGTATGCTTCTATAATTTCACACAGAAAGTTCCGCAGCTCTCGAGGAGGAAAGCACATGTTCTGCAGCCCCAAGATGACTTTCTGTGTATGCTTTTACTTATAAATAGCCTGCTTGTTAAAAAAGGAAATGTGGATGGTGCCGATGCTTCAAATGAATGACAACTGCAATTAAGGCATGAATGGAGAAAGATGTAATTAGCTGGAAACAGGAAACCAGGAATCCCGCTTCCCATTCTTGCTTTGTGAGCTGAATAGGCCAAATCTGTGAATTGGGTTCTCTTAATAAGCAATTCAGGGAGAGAAAAATATTCTGCTAGATCTGTATAGAACTAGACATATATGATACCATGCTGATAAAGTTTAACTGTCACCTATGCCCAGTGGAGGAACCAGTATTTCTCAGAAAGTCAAATTTCCCAAGTACAGCTTGGCCTAAACTGGTCAATAGAATCCCACCGTCACCACCTTGGCAGTGTCTAAGTGTCACTTGTACTTTTAAAATGTAACAGTTTATAGCTTTAGATGGAGTAGAAGAGAGTTATGCTGGCCATACACTATACGAAAAATTGTCCGAACCCATTTTCGAAAAACGAACATTTGGCCGTAAGGGCAAATGATAGTGCCATCATGTAATGACCGATAAATCGTTCAGTGGACATAAATGAATGCATTTTTTGTTTGTTTTTTACATATACCTAGTGCAGACAGTTTGGACGGGAAACACATTAACCTTTCAATTTATCGTTCGTTTGGCAGAAAATTTCCAAACTTGTCCTTTGTTTTTTCGGCTCAAAAACGTCCCAATGATTATTGATTTTGTGCCCATCAACTGGCCGAAAAACTAACAAACTGCCTAAATGACCGAATTTCGGCTGATTTTTTGTATAGTGTATGGCAAGCATTAGAACCTATTTCAGACTTTTTTTGTCTGTGTCCCCATTTGGGAGATTATTGTAGCTATAACAGGGCCATTGCCACTTTTGAGTGAGGAGCGATTTAAAATGTTACAGATTTCACCAGAACATTAGTTGGTGGAGATCTTCCAATGGTGACCCTTGTTCTATTGACACCCCTCAGGTGGCATTTCTCTCCATTTGGGGAAACTTACACCTGAAAACAGAGGCTCTTATTCTTCTGTCTAATGCCCTGTACACACGATCGGACTTTCCGCCAACAAAACCGCTGATTTTTTCCCGAAGGACGTTGGCTCAAACTTGTCTTGCATACACACGGTCACTCAAATGTTGGCCCAAAATTCCGAACGTGAGAACACGGTGACGTACAAGACGTACGACGAGCCGAGAAAAAGGAAGTTCAAGAGCCAGTTCGCCTCCTTCTGCTTGATTCCGAGCATGCGTGAACTTTTGTGCGACGGACTTGTGTACACACGACTGGACTTTCCGACAACAAAGTGAAGTTGGCGGAAAATTTGAGAACCTTCTCTCAAACATTTGTGGGCGGAAATTCCGACAGCAAATGTTCGATGGAGCATACACGCGGTCGGACTTTCCGACAACAAGCTCACATCCAACATTTCCCGTCGGAAAGTCCGACCGCGTGTACGCGGCATTACAGTCTAAAACTAAAATCTTCTTGTTTTCAATCCCAGAATGACCAACATTGCCCACCCTACGATTTGACTCTGTATGAGGGCAATGCATTAGAGGCGAGAAGTGTGTGTGTGTGGGGGGGGTATATATGTCATTAAAGTAGTAGTTGGAATAGTAGTTTTTTCGTTACGCTATACGTTGGGTGCGGGTTTCCTTGGGTTGCAACTTGGGATGCACCAATATGAGTTTTTGAGGACCGAGTACGGTTACCGATATTTTTTTCTCAAGTACTCACCGATACCAATTGCCGATACCTGTTTGATACCGACTTTGTTCAGCTGTTCAGGTGCTATTCAAAATGTGCTGCGGCCAGACCCACACATATGTGAACCGGCTCCATTGAAAAGGCTGCAGGTTCACATGTCATGAGAATCGAATGCGGTTTAAAACGCATCCAATTCGCATATAGGTGAATAAGGTTTAAAGGCGGCGGTTTACAGTCTGCGGACTTGAAGGCATTGGATTCAGTATCGGAGCATTTGCGCGAGTACAAGTACTCGTGCAAATGCTTAGTATCAGCTCCAGTACCGATACCGGTGCAAGTGTCCATTGAGTGATAGAATGACACCAGGATCACCCAAAAATATTTCTCATGCTTATTCAAATATCTCTCAGGAAACCCAGTAGCAACAATTTCTATTTCTTGCTTAATTGCAGTGGATAGTAGATAATAAATATTGGGGGTAGATTTACTAAAGGCAAAAAGACTGTGCACTTTGCAAGTGCATTTGTGCTAATTTTCCTTAGTAAATGTGGTAAAGCTTCACTTTGTAGTGCAAGGAAAATTAAAAAAAAAAGCATTTTTGCCTGCACATGATTGAATGATGGAAATCAGCAGAACTTCACCACATTTACTAAGCTCTGGGGAAAATGAGTGCAACTGCACTTGCAAAGTGCACAGTCTATTTACATTTAGTAAATCAATTCCATTGTGTCTCATTATTGATCACTAAACAAATACCCATATATACTCGAGTATAAGCCGAGTTTTTCAGCACATTTTTTAGGCTGAACCCCCCCTCGGCTTATACTCGAGTGAGGGTGCCCATCTGCAGCTGTACCTATGATTACTAAAACAGCGGGTGTCTCCCGCTGTGTCATGCAGTCTGTGCGGCCATCAATTGTAACAAAGCCCCGCCTCCTCCTCGTCCGTGATAGACAGAACACTGATACAATGCTGGGAAACTATCAGTGTTCCGTCTATCACGGGTGAGCCGCCGAACAGACTGCATGACACAGCAGAGACACCCACTGTTTTACAATGGATGGCCGCCGAACAGACTGCATGACACAGCAGGAGACACCCGCTGTTTTAGTTATCAAAGGTACAGCTGCAGATGGGCATGATACAGCAGGAGACACCTGCTGTTTTAGTTATCACAGGTACAGCTGCAGATGGGCACAGTGAGGCTGCAAATGGGCACAGTGAGGCTGCAAATGGCTGCAAATGGGCACAGTGAGGCTGCAGATGGGCACAGTGAGGCTGCAAACGGCTGCAAATGGCTGCAAATGGACATAGTGAGGCTGCAGATGGGCACAATGAGGCTGCAAATGGGCACAGTGAGGCTGCAGATGGGCACAATGAGGCTGCAGATAGGCATTGTTTACCCAGTAGCTGCTGCATTTCCCACCCTAGGCTTATAGTCGAGTCAATAAGTTTTCCCAGTTTGTTGTGGTAAAATTAGGTGCCTTGGCTTATATTCGGGTCGGCCTATACTCGAGTATATACGGTAACTGGGTAGCTCAACTGCAAGAGTAACATAATCTGGTCTTCTAGGGGGGCAGTCTCACCACTTGCACCTCCCAGAGATGCAAGAGGTAGGTGTACAACCTTTTGGTGTGAAGCTGCTCAGGTGTAACAGTCTGGGTCTTGCACCACCATCTTGGTTCTCCTCGGTAATTGTGAGCAGGCTTCCTCTTCTAGATCCAGCCAGCTAGCCCATGATGGTGCTCTCAGCTCTGGCCTATGGCTGTTGTACAGTATATTCTACTCTTGCAGACTCGTGGAATATGTGATGGGGGCAGGGACACTTCATTCATTCCTATAAACTGGCAGGTTTTAAAGCGGTAGTAAACACTGCTTGATGACTTGTACCTACAGGTAAGCTTATAATAAAGCTTACCTGTAGGTACAAGGAATATGTCCTAAATGGGCACCTTTCAGGAGATATTCTTTATTTCTGCAGCCGGCGATGATGTCATGGGCGCATGCGCACAGTTCTGTGAAGTTTCAGAGCGTGTACAGAGTGCTGTGCTGCAATCATGCATCATTGCGGCTCAGTCATTCAAATGGCTGGAGACCGTGAACCTGGAAGGAAGATCTGGTGAAGATGGAAGCCCTGTCAGCAGTGACAGCACGCCGCTGGGGGGCTTTGTTTTAAGTTAAGTCTTTAATAATGTGCTAGTATGCGATGCATACTAGCACATTGTGCTCTTATCTTGCAGGGAGAAAGGTTTTTGTTTTTTTTCAGACTTTACTGCCACTTTAACCCTTCCCTACCTTAACCAAAAGTGGTTCTTTTGTGAACTATGAGAATGAATTGCTGCTCCTTGCCTACAGCTACAGATATCAGCGAAGACTTGTTTTATTTTCAGGCAAATAAAAAACTCCCATCTAACAGATTCTAATTGGTGACATATCTGGTCTTAGGTTTCTGGTTGCTGCACACCTGTTGTGACCATTATAGGGGGTTCCCACTCTCCCTTGTGGGTTTCTAACATATATAATACCACACAGGATACAACAGGGGGTACTGAAATACTTAAAGGTGGGAGGGAACACCAAACAATCTTGGGTAGACAGAAACAGACTCAGAATTTATGCCAAGGAGATCTTGCAATTGGAATATCCAAGATACAGTTTTTAAAAAATCTATGTTCTTACTCAGCCCAGTCAGCTCCATCTATACCTAAAATATCACTTTTGGGTGAATTGACCCTTTAATATGCCATGAGTCTATTTCCATGCATATGGTGACATCTGGGCTAAGGGTTCTGCTACACACCTCCTGTAACCAATATGATGGGTTCCCACTTTCCCTTGTGTATTCTTTATATATTTAATATCATAGAGCAGGCATCACTAAATAGGACACCGTGGTCTGAATGCGGACTGAATGACAGTCCCACCCAGATCGCCGAAGTCACGCCACTTAGGAGCCCAAACTCTTTCTTTCTTGCCTGGCTGCCCTGTTTCTTTTCCTCAGCTGCCGCACTGTCATCCTTGCAGAATGGCAAAGGACGGAGGAGGCGGCGGGCTGAGGGGTCCTAGGGCAGGAGCTTCAAGCGGGTGATTGGTTGCTAGGACACTGGGCAGTCCTAGCAACCAATCACCAGCTTGTTAACAAGAAAAGTCTTACCTGCCCTGTGTAAGGTAGGACTGTTTGTGTGGCTGCAAATGCTGCTGTGAAAGGGAAGGAGGGATGAGGAAACTGTTATGAAGAGGAAGTGAATGGGGCTAAGGACACTGCTATGAATGAGGCTAAGGACACTGCTATGAAGGAAGCTAAGGACACTGCTATGAAGGAGGCTAAGGACACTGCTATGAAGGAGGCTAAGGACACTGCTATGAAGGAGGCTAAGGACACTGCTATGAAAGGGAGTGAAGGGGGCTATGGACACTGCTATGAAGGAGGCTAAGGACACTGCTATGAAGGAAGCTAAGGACACTGCTATGAAGGAGGCTAAGGACACTGCTATGAAGGGGGCTAAGGACACTGCTATGAAAGGGAGTGAAGGGGGCCATGGACACTGCTATGATGGGAGGGTGAAAGGGGCTAAGGACACTGCTATGAAGGGAGGGTGAAGGGGGTTAAGGACACTGCTATGATGGGAGGTGAAGGGGGCTAAGGACACTGCTATGAAAGGGAGTGAAGGGGGCTATGGACACTGCTATGACGGGAGGGTGAAAGGGGCTAAGGACACTGCTATGAAGGGAGGGTGAAGGGGGTTAAGGACACTGCTATGAAGGGAGGTGAAAGGGGTTAAGGACACTGCTATGACGGGAGGGTGAAGGGGGTTAAGGACACTGCTATGAAGGGAGGTGAAGGGGTTAAGGACACTGCTATGAAGGAGGGGACTTGCCATAAAGGGGGGTACTGTGATGTGGAGGGGGGGGAACTGTGAAGTAAAGGGGGGGAGGAATGTGATGTAAAGTGGGGGAAACTGTGATGTGGGGCAGAACTATGACCTAAGGGGGGGCCTGTGACATGATGAGGGAAACTATGACAAGTGATGGAAAGCGGAGACTATGTTTTGGGGGTCAACTGTGATGTGAAGGGAGACTGAGGACACTGATGTAAGAAAGGCGACTGTGATATAAATACGGGGGGCTGTAATGTGAAGGATCATCACACAAAAATGTGATTCGGACCTCTGCTGGAAGAAAATTTTACTGACTGAATTTTTTTTTTCAATACCTCTGTCATAGAGGATGCAATAAGAGGTACTGGAATACTCAAAGGTGGATGGGAACACTGAAAACTGCCATGTAGAAAGGAGTAGAGTCAGAAATTATGGCAGGGAGATCTTGCAATTGGAATATATAAAAAGCCAGGGGTTGACTCTGCCCATTCAGCTCTATCTATACCTAAAATATTACTTTTAGGTGGATTGACCTTTGCATATACATAAAAATACTAATTATACTAATACTAACTAATGACATATAGATTCCAACAATTGTCATCATAGGCAAAACACACCCATGTTCTTCCATTCCACATACTCATGTTTTTCCATTTCGATTCCATTATGTTTCTAGAGTGAAAGAACTGTACAAAGTTGCAGCATTTGGCTTGTTGTACCTTAAAGCGCCATAACGCTGAGCGTCCAAAATCCCATGTTTTTAAATTGCGCCTATTCACACCTTACCATAGTGTCACTTGAAGCATTAGGCGCATGAGCTTCTTTTGAGCTACAAGTGTTTTTGACCCGAATAGACTTCAGTGGAAGTGCTTTAATAACACACAAACATGCGTAAATAAGATCGCAGAACTGCGCATATTGCACTTTTTTTCCTCTAGTAACTAGATTTCCATGATAAAAAAAAAGGCTGCAAAAGTGCCTGTATAAATGTTAAAAAAAAGCCTGCTACATGTCCAAAGATGCTCAGCTTGTGGGTGCAGTGTGGTGCGGTGGCAATAACACACACTCAGTCCAAGTGCAATTAAAATAACTTGTATTGAAGTCAAAGGAAAACGCTTCACAACAAGCCTGGCGGAAGTAGGCCCAACCGGGAACACTGATGGATGACAGCAGTATGTAGCAGAGCAGGTTTCAGCTGAGCCAACAGCGTCTGTCTTGAGGAGCGAAATTCAGTCTGGCCGGTTTGGGGAAGTTTGGCGGGTTCCTATGCTTTCCCTACTCTTCTCGAACCTTTTTCTACCACTAGTACTGTCCCTGACAGATGGGTGACCTGTCCACACACTACCCACACGCTCAATGTGCACCAAACCCAGGAGCCAGGGTGCGATTCTGAAATCGTGCGATTGCAGATGAAGTCATGTGATTTCAAAGTCGCAGTCAATGTGAATGAGGCCTTAGAGTAGTCCTGCTGTCCATGCTCTTCTGGTCATAGAGCTATGCTCTTTATTATTTCAAAGCTTCTTTCTATCCTTTGAGAGGACAGTCCCTTATATGAACCAAATTCAAGTGTCCCCATTTCCTCTTTAAATGTCTCTTTCAGGTCTGACGTATATACATCACTATAAATAAATGTGCTGCTAATTATCAGAAGTGTTATATCGCACTTAACTTGTCATCTAACCTCAAAATTACTACATTCGTTTTTTTCCAATGCAGAAGCATAAAGGAAAACCACAGACACAACAAAATAGTGGGACTTTGCTTATGCCTCCAATAGTAAATCAAACCCAATTAAAATAAATACCATCAAATTTTATTGATTCATACATTAAAAACTTTAGTGACACATGTTAAAATAACTCATTAATAAATGTTTGAGGTCATAATCACATCAACAACCAATCCCCCAGGGATGATGTCATTATGACCTCAAACATTTATTAAAGGAGTCCAGCCTGAGCTCATTCGGCTGGGCTTCTCCTCTGGGTCACAGGAGGGCAATTCGTTTTACACTCCTGTGACCCATTTTCAGCAGAGAGCGGTCTGAAGACCACTCTCTGCTGACCTCACCAATATCAGTCCAGGCACCATGTCATCCCGACTCTAGGAGTCTGGATCTGCCAGGACCTTGGACTGATAGCCGCCTCAGCCTCTCAGCGAGTCGCTCGCAGTCCTCCACCGCTCAGCATTCCAGTGAGCGTGGAGGAGCAGAGAGGAGAGCTGCTGACTGACAGGCAGCAGCTCTCCTCTCGGGATGCCAAGAGAACAGAGCCATCGGCAATGTTCGATCGCTCGGTTCTCAGCGCAGAGGCGGTGGGGGACAGATGCTGCATCAGACCAATGCTGCATGCACCTAGGTAAGTATTATTATGGGGGAAAAAAAAATCCCATACTTCTCTTTTAATTAATTATTTTAACATGTGTCACTGTTTTTAATTTTTGAATCAATAAAATTTGATGGTATTCTTTTTAATTGAGTTTCGTTTACTATTGGAGGCATACGCAAAGTCCCACTATTTTTTGTTTTTTGTGTATATATATATATATATATATATATATATATATATATACAGTATACATATAAGGTAAGGGTGCAAAAATGCAAAAAAAAAGCATTAGTGAGGCTAACAATCATGTTTGTTTTGTGCCCGAATTCTTAACTACTTCCAGCCCAGGCCAATTCTGGCGTTTCTGTTTTTACATGTAAAAATCATAATTTTTTTTGTTAGAAAATTACTCAGAACCCCCAAATATTATATATGTATATTTTTTAGCAGAGACCCTGGAGAATAAAATGGCGGTCATTGCAACTTTTTATGTCACACAGTATTTGCACAGCAATTTTTGAAACAGGATTTTTTTTTTAAAATTACACTTTAATGAATTTTAATGCAAAAAAGCACAATATATAACCCAATTTTTAGTAGATTATAAAAAGGTGATTTTATGCCGAGTAAATAGATACCAAACAAGTCTGACTTTAATATTGCTCACACTCGTGGAATGGCACCAAACTACGATACTTAAAATTCTCCGTAGGCGTCACTAAACATTTTTTGATTACTTTTATTCTTACTACAAGGAATGTAAACATCCCATGTGATAGAAATAAGGCAGGGCAGGTCCTCTTTATGGAGAGATCGGGGGTCTATAAGACTCCACATCTCTCCTCTATGCTGGAAAAGCATGAGTTAAAAAAAAAAATTGATCTCAGGCTTTCCAGGAAAAAAATGGCAGTGTTTAAATCAAAGGAGCCGGGTGGAAAATTGTCACCTGAACAGCAGCTGCATGCAATCAGATCAACATATTTTAATACTGCCCAGTGCTTAAGGCCGGGTTCACTTTGGATCCAACTTTGTCCTGCGACTTGAAGTTCGACATGCGTCTGACTTCAAAGAACAGGGATCCGACTTTGATCTCCGACCAGGGGGAACTCCACGCAAAAGTGTTAAAAAAAAACTGGCATGGGTTCCCCCTCAAGGAGCATACCAGGCCCTTCAGTCTGGTATGGATTTTAAGGGGAACCCCCTACGCCGAAAAAAACGGCATACCAGACCCTTATCCGAGCACACAGCCCAGCAGGTCAGGAAAGGGGGTGGGGATGAGCGAGCGCCCCCCCCTCCTCCTGAACCGTACCAGGCCGCATGCTCTCAACATGGGGGGTGGGTGCTTTGGGGTGGGGGGACCCTGCGCCCCCCCACCCCAAAGCACCACACCTTGCCCCCATGATGGGGACAAGGGCCTCTTCCCGACAACCCTGGCCATTGGTTGTCGGGGTCTGCGGGCGGGTGGCTTATAGGAATCTGGAAACCCCCTTTAACAAGGTGGCCCCCAGATCCCGGCGCACTCCCCTATGTGAATGAGTATGGGGTACATTGTTCCCCTACCCATTCACCTGAAAAAAGTGTAAAAAATAAAACACAGCACACAGGGTGTTAAAGTAATTTATTAAGGCAGCTCCGGCGTCTCTTCTGACTTCTCCCCTCTCTGGCTCTTCTGCCTCCTCCGCTGTTTTTTCCTGCCTCTGACGGTTCGTCTCCCCTCTCCGGTACTCCTCCCCTCACCGCTGATGTCTTCTAGCCCTCTCCGCTTCTTCTCCCACTGTCTTCTGCCTCTGCTGGGTCTTCTCCGCTGTCTTCTCACTCTTTTGCTGGGTCTTGTCCACTGTCTTCTGCCTCTGTTCTTCTTCCGATGTTGACTTGACGCTCTCTCCCACTCTAATGCTGGGTGCGCGGTGTGCCACTACTTATATTGGCATGGGGCGGGGTCACTGGAGGCCCGCCCCTTATGATGTCACCGCCCCATCATTCCCCGGGCGGTGACGTCATAAGGGGCAGGGCCTTGGAATGACATCACCCAGTGACCCCACCCCATGCCAATATAAGTAGTGTCAAAATCAGAAGAAGAACAGAGGGAGAAGACAGCAGAAAAGACCCCATGTACCCCATACTCATTCATATAGGGTGGGGGGGCCGGAATCTGGGGGCCTTTCCTGACCTGCCAGGCTGTGTGCTCGAATAAGGGTCATGGGGGTTCCCCTTAAATCCATACCAGACCAAAGGACCTGGTATGCTCTTGGAGGGGTAAACCATACCGTTTTTTTTTTTTATTTGACGTGGAGTTCCCCTTCAAGATCCTCAGAGCACAAGTTGCATGCCAAAGTCGGGTCAGTTAAGACGGCGATCCGACTTTGATCCGACTTCAGTGATAATCAATGGGCTGAAGTAGGATCACAGTCAGACCAAAGTAGTGCAGGGAGCATTTTGAAAGTCAGACTGACTTGTGTCGGACCAGTTAAGACAGCTCCCATAGGAAAACATTGCTTTTCACATGTCATGCGACATAAACTCCCAATGCCGGAGCGTTTGACGTACCAGTGTGAACCCAACCTAAAGTCAGAAGGTTTTTCATCTTAATGCATTCTATGCCTCGGCCTCGACTGTCCGGGACTCTCCCTCCCGCCATTGACTCCCGCTGCTGTCAATAAAAGTCAGTTAACCAATGAGAAGAGAGAGGGGGTGGGGCTGAACCGCGGCTCCGTGTCTGAATGGATACATGGAGTTCTGTGGTTCGGCTTGGGTGCCCCCATAGCTTGCTGTGGAGGCACTCAACAGGAGGGAGGGGCCAGGAGTAGTTAAGAGGGATCCTAGAAGAGGAGAATCGGGGCTGCTCTGTGCAAAACCAACTTCACAGAGCAGGTAAGTATAACATGTTTCTTATTTTTTATAGAAAAAATAAACTAGACTTTACAATCACTTTAACATTTGCAGTCTCTAAACTACTTAACCTGCTTTGAATGATTTCCCATATAAAAGTTTAAAATTATAAATAAATAAAACTATATCACGTATATAAATCAATTAACAATGTATTCAAAAATATTCTTTTGTGTAATGTGCAATCCCTTTCATCTCCATGCGGTAACCTATAGTAATCACAAAGTTTGTACTTTTCATGTGAGCTCTCCAACACAGTGCTAGTAAATTATTATTCGTGATCCTCATCACCTTTGTGTTCCCTCTTATTAGGGTTGACTCACCAAATGATGTTCACTTTCAATCAAATTTTTTTAAATTTGATTTTTTTCCCAAATTTCACCATACATAAACATACAAACATAACACAATAAACACATAACACAACTCTGATAAACAACATTAAAAAAAACAAAAAAAAATTAAAAATAAATAATAATAATACCATGTTGTTCACTTTCATTATTAAAAAAGGTTGGGAAACACGTTATCCTAATTCCAAATGATAGGTGAGGGTAACTCTCTCTAATGTAATTCAACATTACAGTAAAACTTGACAGGGGTTTTAACTCTTCCCTTTGCTATCCAAGAAAAAAAAGGTTTTGGTTATACATAAACTTTAAGAGTATGAAATAGCAAGCGTTTGACATTCAACGTAATGACTTTTGGCTATGTTTGAAGTTAATGTGTATCTTGGTCTTGGACGAAGTGGGGTAGAGTTAGAACCTCTGTCGGTTTTTTGTGTCTCCTTGAGGTGATTTGCCCTTGTTTTGTGACCAGGAATCACAACAGGATGTGAGAGGAAATCTCTCCAAAGGGCAAAATCCTCTCTTAAGCCGTGTACACACGACCGGACTTTTCTACCGGACTGGTCCAACAGAACGAATCCGTCAGACAATCCGACCGTGTGTGGGCTTCATCGGACCTTCAGCTGACTTTTTCTGTCGAAAATCAGACGGACTTTAGATTTGGAACATGTTTCAAATCTTTCCAACGGACTTGAGTCCGGTCAAAAAATCAGTTCGTCTGTACGCTAGTGCGATGGACAAAAAAGCACTCTAGGGCAGCTATTGGTTACTGGCTATGAACTTCCTTATTCTAGTCCCTTCGTACGTCATCACGTACAAACCAACGGACTTTCGAACTGGCTTTAGTCCGTTCGTGTGTGGGCAAGTCCAGTCGTTCAAAAGTTCATCGTAACTCCGTTGAAAGTCCATCGGAAAGACCGTCGGACCTTTGATGCTGAAAAGTCCGCTCGTGTGTACACAGCATTAGACAGTTTTCACTTGAACAGGTGTCACCATTAGAGGATGGGCAACACAGTGACCTAGTGGATAGCACTTATTCTTTGCTTCTTTGGTTTGAGGCTCGGTTCATACTTGTGCGATGCTGGAACCAGCGCGATTCCTGCGCGGGTTCCCGCATCGCACCTGAATCGCTGGCGGTTCACACTGACATCTGTGAACTTCTGCGGGTGTCAATGTAAAGTTAATGACACCCCCAGATCGCTTCGCAAACCGCAGTGCTAACTGTGAATTGGTACAGGAATCGGATTGCAAAGGTGTGAGTGCGAATGTGATGCGATTTCAGTCATACAGTTTGTATGGCTGAATTCGCATTGCACAGACATCGCATGTGATCTGCACAGCAATATGGTACAAATCACATGCAATGTCTGTGATCGCACAAGTGTGAACCTAGCCTGAATCTTGGCCGGGTCACTATTTGCATGGAGTTTTCATGTTCTGCCAGTACTTGTCTGGGTTTCCTCCTGGTGCACTGGATTGCTCCCAAGACTCTCCAAAGACATGCTGGTCGGGCCGGAAGATTTTACCCCTTTCAAGACCAGGCCATTTTGCGCAGTTCAGGACTACGTTAATTTAACTGCGGATTGCTCGGTCATGCAGTGCTGTGGGCAAGCAAAATTTATATAATTTTTTTTCCCACAAATAGAGCTTTCTTTTGCTGGTATTTGATCACCTCTGTGTTTTTAATTTTTTGCGCTATAAACAAAAAAAGACCGAAAAATATGAAAAAAACAATATTTTTTACTTTCTGCTACAAAACATCTAATACATTTTCTTTTAAAGAAAATCAAATTTCTTCATAAATTTTGGCCAAAATGTATTCTGCTACATGTCTTTGATAAAAAAAATCTCAATAAGTGTATATTGATTGGTTTGCATGTAAGTTATACCTCCTACAAACTAGGGATGCACCGATACCGAGTATTTTTACGTGTACTCGTACTCGTGAAAATACTGCCGATACCCGAAACTGTACAATTTGCATCCATACAAAATGAATGGGAGCAAATCGCAATGCAAAGAATCACATGCGATTTGAACAGGAATGCTGTGCAATTTCTGTCCGAATCGCATGCGTTTTCCCCCACCGCTCCTGTTTGTGTGAGCCCAGGATAGAAAGGGAAGCGCCATCTAGTGCAGCAATGAGAAGTTTATTAAAAATAGGGTGATCAAGGGGTTAAATGTGTGCCTAACTATGTGTATTGTGTGTAATGTGTGCTGCTTTTACTTATAGATCTCTAAGCTTCTCATCACTGCTTTGCCTACACCGTCCGCAGTACATTGCAGATGGGAAGTAGTTAATTGGCACCTTTCTGAACTGGTCCTAGTATGTATGTACAAATTGGCTTTACGCATGTTATCACATTATGCTACTGGGCTCAAACCCAAACAATTGGGGAGAGTTGAGGAAAGACCTGGTGACCCACCTTAAAAAAAATATGCCAGGAAAACTGTACAAAAAAGGTTCTCAGGTGTATCAGATATGGTGCCCAGGGAGCTGGCCCAAAAATTGCAGTTGGATATGCCTGGACAGATATATACATACATTGGAAGATCTCCCTCTTTTCCTGTTCTGGCTACATCTCTAAAATGTGGATCTCCCTTCACTTTGTGTCCTGGTGACTATGGTCACTAGTGTAATCGGAGAAGATGAATCTCCCCAGTGGAGACACAGACAGCAAGAAAACTTCACAGGAGTTTTAAGCCCTCCATACATCACACAAAACTAAACAGTTTTGTCAAGAAACATAGTGGGATTGATTTACTAAAGGCAAATAGACTGTGCACTTTGCAAAGTGCAGTTGTACTCTGCAAGTGCAGCTGCTCCAGAGATTAGTAAATGAGCAGAAGCTCTACTGACTTCCAACATCCAATCATGTTCAAGCAAAAATGCTCTTTTTAAAAATTTCCCTTGCACGCGATTGGGTATTCTTTGCAAAGTGCACAGTCTATTTACCTTTAGTTACATCAGTGGTTCTCAACCCTTCTAGTGCCGTGACCCCTTGATAAAATTTCCCAAGTTGTGGGGACCCCTAACAGTAAAATTATTTTTGTTGGTCGCGTTTGCTGGCACAGTGGCAGCGTTTGCTGGCACAGTGGTGACAATTGATGGGCACAGTGGCTGCACAGTGGCGACGTTTGCTGGCACAGTGGCGACAATTGATGGGCACAGTGGCTGCGTTTGGCACAGTGGCAACAATCAAAGGGCACAGTGGTTGCATTTGCTGGCACAGTGGCGACAATTGATGGGCACAGTGGCTGCGTTTGGCACAGTGGCAACAATTAAAGGGCACAGTGGCTGCGTTTGATGGCATAGTGGCGGCGTTTGCTGGCACAGTGGTGACAATTGATGGGCACAGTGGCTGCATTTGGCACAGTGGCAACAATCAAAGGGCACAGTGGCTGCATTTGATGGCACAGGTGGTGACGTTTGCTGGCACAGTGGCAACAATTGATGCGCACAGTGGCTGCGTTTGGCACAGTGGCAACAATTAAAATTGATGGCACAGTGGCGGAGTTTGCTGGCACAGTGGCCACGTTTGCTGGCACAGTGGCGACGTTTGCTGGCACAGTGGCCACGTGTGCTGGCACAGTGGCGTCGTTTGTTGGCACAGTGGTGACATTTGCTGGCACAGTGGTGACAATTGATGGGCACAGTGGCGACAATTGATGGGCACAGTGGCGACAATTGATGGGCACAGTGGCTCCATAGTGGTGACATTTGCTGGCACAGTGGCGATAATTGATGGGCACAGTGGCTGCATTTGATGGCACAGTTGCAGCGTTTTAATGGGTTTTTTTCTTCTGATTTTTTCAGTTTGTTTGGGCCCCCACCACTGATTTATATATAAACGTCCCGGTTGGTTCCTCAAAAGTGGTTATTCCGTGCCAGTGCTAGGTATACAAAGTGTATAGCACCCAAACATGTATCTAGCACTGGCACGGAATAACCACTTTTGAGGAACCAACTGGGATGTGTATATATATATATATATATATAAATATTAAGTACCATAATAAAAAAAATGTTGTCTTGTCAGCTTTTCCTGTGTGTCTGACTTACCAGAAGTCACAGGTGTTCTTCTTCTTCAGCAAGTGATGTTTCATTGCCTCCCTCTTGGTACACTCGTCCGCAGCAAGCGGACTTCGGTGGGTGTAAAAAGATGTCCGCTTGCCGACTTCTAAGTCTAAGCCTTACTGCGAACGAGAGTACCAAGATAGCGGTGACGGAACGTCACTTCCAAGCAGTCTCTCCTCTCCAGGAAGTGACATCTCGCTGGCCGAGACGGACGGACTCCGGCAGTAACTTCAGGTCCGTCTCGGCCAGCATTCGCGACCCCCTGGAGAATCAACAATCGACCCCCCAGGGGGTGGCGACCCCCAGGTTGAAAACCGCTGAGTTACATAGTTACAAATTTAGTAAGGTTGAATAAAGACACCAGTCCATCCTTAGTTGAGCGCCCACAACTGTCCCATCCCTATACACTGTGTCTCACCAAGATGCTCATCTATTATTATTATTTATTTAAGGTACCCATATAGCGCCATCAGTTTACACAGCGCTCCACACATACATCAGTCCCCACCCTCAAGGAGCCCACAATCCAAGGTCCCAAACTCACACTCATACACTTTTGGACATAAGCCAACTAACCTGCCAGCATGTCTTTGGAGTGTGGGAGGAAACCGGAGTACCCGGAGGAAACTCACACAGGCACAGGGAGAACATGCAAACTCCAGGCAGGTAGTGTTGTGGTTGGGATTCGAACCAGCGACCCTTTTTACTGCTAGGTGAGAGTGCTACCCACTACACCACTGTGCCGCCCCAATAGCAAATTGGCTCCAATGCAATTTTACACTTTATTGTCAAAAGTATTGGGACAACTGCCTTTACACGCACAATAACTTTAACGGCATCCCAGTCTTAGTCCCAAAGGTGTTCTGTTGGGATAAGGTCAGGACTTTGTGCAGGCCAGGCAAGTTTCTCCACTCCAAACTCGCTCATTCATGTCTTTATGGACCTTGTTTGTGCACTGGTCCAAATCATTTGGTGGAGGGGGGTTTATGGTGTGGGGTTGTTTTTCAGGGGTTGGGCTTGGCCCCTTAGTTCCAGTGAAGGGAACTCTTACATCTGCATACCAAGACATTTTGGAGCAAGGTCCATAAAGACATGACTGAGCGAGTTTGGGGTGGAGGAACTTGACTGGCCTGCACAGAGTCCTGACCTCAACCCGATAGAACACCTTTGGGATGAATTAGAGTGGAAACTGCGAGCCAGGATTTCTTGTCCAACATCAGTGCTTGACCTCACAAATGCGCTTCTGGAAGAATGGTCAAACATTCCCATAGACACACTCCTAAACCTTGTGGACGGCCTTCCTAGAAGAGTTGAAGCTGTTATGGCTGCAAAGGGTGGGCCAACTCAATATTGAACCCTACGGACCAAGACTGGGATGGCATTAAAGGTTCATGTGCGTGTAAAGGCAGGTGTCCCAATACTTTTGGTAATATAGTGTATATAGAATAGGCCATCATTTTAAAATATAGGAATGACTTTGGTGGTTTTAAACTACTGATCTACTGTATGTTCAACACCAAATAGGGTAGTTGTAAACAAATGAGGGGCAGGGAAGGATTTGGGTCCAAAAAATGGACTGTCCCCCCCCCCCCCCCCCAAAAAAAAAGGTCAGTTTGGAGCTCCTAACACTGAGTACCTGCCCAGACAAGTCTTTCTAGAATTTGTAGTTCCCCATAAGCTAGTAAGTAGAGAGTTACCTAACCTTACTTTGGGTGCTTTGTTTGTCTTTCACAGTTTATTGCTCGGATCCTCAGTGCTTTCACACTATATAAATATAATTCCAAATTTAAATGTGAGCACTGCCAAATTTGGCTAGACCAGATAACGGCAATCAATTTCTACTTTAGCTTCGCTGCTTTTAAATATAGAATCAGAGCTTGGAGCTAATTTTGGAAGCCAAGAAATCAAAGGCTGTAAAGTGAGTCGATTTTGTGGATTATTCCGGAGTCTTTGTCATCTGAAGTGGAATATGTGTCCAGCTTGTAATGATATTGTCATCGTCAGTAGGGGACAGAACCGTGCCTCGGGCAAAAAAACCTATGCAGACCGGTTTGTGAGGTTGTAATGTAGGCAACACATCATGTTTGTTCATGATCTCTGTTATTATATACAGTGCCTTGAAAAAGTATTCCTACCCCTTGAAATTTTCCACATTTTGTCATGTTACAACCAAAAACGTAAATGTATTTTGATTGGGATTTTATGTGATAGACCAACACAAAGTGGCACATAATTGTGAAGTGGAAGGAAAATGATAAATGTTTTTAGTTTCAATATGTTTATTGAGTTTTTTTGAGTAAACAAAAGTCTAAAAAGCTTGTTGTTCGCCCATACAGGGGCTAGAGACATGTAAAAATGACCGAAGATCAATATCGTTCACAATTATCCCGTAACATAGTGAAAATAAGGGATGATATCAAAAAATAACTACTGCATAAAGTGCCCTGTCTCCAAATTTGTCGCGGAAGGGGAGGCTCTTCTCCAGCACCCCCCCTCCATAGGAGGCAACGGTAAGAGTCAGAATAGTGAGAAACCAGAAAGAAAGCAAGAAGAGCAAAAAGGCAGAGAGAAGGGGGTCACAGATAGGAGAGGGGGAAAGGGAACGGAGGATCTCGGACGCGGCGCCTCACAGAAGGGAGTCAGACAAGGCCCAAACAGGATGCTTGAAGTGCGGGAAACTCATAAGAGATCCATGGTTCCCAAATTTTGAGAAATTTGGCGTGTGAATCATTCACAATACTGGACATTAGTTCCTGAAGTAACATAGCAGTCATGCGTGTCCTCACCCCCTGGAAGGCTACTCGTTGGGTCTTCCAGGCTTGAGCTATAGTTCGTTTAGCCGCTATGAAGAGATAAGTGGCCAGTTTCTGCTGAGGAGCCAACAGACCAGGTATTGGACAATGTAATAGGTGTAGCCTAGCATCCCTTCGGACTGTTAGATGGAAGAGTGTCTGCAGTAAGCCAAAAACTCTAGCCCAAAACCCCACCAGTCTTGGGCAGGACCACCAGGTGTGTATGACATCACCCCGCTGTCCACAGTTGGATAAATGGTTTTCAACATTTTTTACAAATAAATATGTGAAAAGTGTGGTGTTCATTTGTATTCAGCTCCCCTATACTTTGTAGAACCACCTTTCGCTATAATTACAGTTACAAGTCTTTTCGGGGATGTCTCTACCAGCTTTGCACATCTACAGAGTGAGATTTTTGCCCATCCTTCTTTGCAAAATAGCTCAAGCTCTGTCAGATTGGATGGAGAACCTCTGTGAACAGCAATTTTCAAGTCTTGCCACAGATTCTCAATTGGATTTAGGTCTGGACTTTGAATGGGCCATTCTAACACATGAATATGCTTTGATCTAAACCATTCCATTGTAGCTCTGGCTGTATGTTTAGGGTCGTTGTCCTGCTGGAAGGTGAACCTCCGTCCCAGTCTCAAGTCATTTGCAGACTCTAACAGGTTTTCTTCTAAGATTGCCCTGTATTTGGCTCCATCCATCTTCCCATCAACTCTGACCAGCTTCCCTGTCTCTGCTGAAGAGAAGCTTCCCCACAACATGATGCTGCCACCACCATGTTTGACGGTGGGGATGGTGTGTTCAGGGTGATGTGCAGTGTTAGTTTTCCGCCACACATAGCATTTTGCTTTTAGGCCAAAAAGTAAAATTTTGGTCTCATCTGACCAGAGCACCTTCTTCCACATGTTTGCTGTGTCCACAACATGGCTTCTCGCAAACTGCAAACGGGACTTCTTATGGTTTTCTTTCAACAATGACTTTCTTCTTGCCACTTTTCCATAAAGGCCAGATTTGTGGAGTGCACGACTAATAGTTGTCCTGTGGATAGATTCTCCCACCTGAGCTGTTGATCTCTGCAGCTCCTCCAGAGTTACCATGGGCCTCTTGGCTGCTTTTCTGATGAATGCTCTCCTTGCCCGGCCTGTCAGTTTAGGTGGACGGCCATGTCTTGGTAGGTTTGCAGTTGTGCCATACTCTTTCTATTTTCGGGTGATGGATTGAACACTCCGTGAGATGTTCAAAAAGCTTGGGATTTTTTTTTATAACCTATCCCAGCTTTAAACTTCTCCACAGCTTTATCCCTGACCTGTTTGGTGTGTTCCTTGGCCTTCATGATGCTATTTGTTCACTAAGGTTACACACAGGTGGACTCTATTTACTAATTAGGTGACTTCTGGAGGCAATTGGTTCCAATAGATTTTAGATGTTTATTTGTAAAAACATTTTGAAAACCATTTATCATTTTCCTTCCACTTCACAATTATGTGCCATTTTTTGTTGATCTATCACATAAAATCCCATTAAAATACATTTACATTTTTGTTTGTAACATGACAAAATTTGTAAAATTTTAAGGTGTATGAATACTTTTTCAAGGCACTGTAATAAAATAAAAAATAAATTATAGTATTATATTAGATGCTATAGTCCTAGTGGTGAGCAGTATTTTCTTTATTTCAAAATGGTCCCACCACTTGAAGGCATTGAGGTACTTGTGGTCCTTCCACAGCTTCCATACTGCAGGGTGCAACCCTTGACAACTTCAGCCAGTCACAGATATAATATGACCCATATTTGGACCTCTAACATACGCAAATACCTTGTGATTTGGAAATGGAACCTGTCAAATACACTGAGACGCAATCTGAAGGCCAATACAGTAAAACCTTGGATTGAGAGCATAATTTGTTCCGGAAACATGCTTGTAATCCAAAGCACTTGTATGTTAAAGCAAATTTTCCCATAAGAAATAATGGAAACTCAGATGATTCGTTCCACAACCATTTATTCATAAGTCCTTCAGTTTATAGTCCATATAAAAAGATTATAGCAATGTGATAGGTTGTGTAACCATAAAATGACCATCCACAAATGGAAGCCTCCACAGGGGGATTAGAAGCAAAATCCAGCAGGAACTACAGAGTATAAAAGAGAAGAGAGGCGCCTCTAAGTGTAGCAATATGGTTACATTTAATGAAGGTACAACATTTAGCAACTCACATGGTTGATGATTAAAAGACGCACATCCAAGTATGCAAACATCTGGGGTAAAGCTGCCCACATAGACAGTCCACTGCACCGCCGGCTCTCACCGCTGTCAGTCTGCAATCGTGACCAGGAAGACTACCCTGCAGTAGAGAAATTTCAAAGCGAGGCTTGAAGCGCTTGTGGAGCGCAGGCTGGAAGGGATGATGGTGGTGTGGAGGACGGTCTATGTGGACAGCCTGCATACTTAGATGTGCCTGTTTTAATCATCAACCATTTGACTTGCTAAATGTTGTACCTTCAATAAATGTAACCATATTGCTACACTTCTTCTGTTCTATTTTATACTCAGTTGTGACTTGTATATCAAGACATCGCTTGTATATCAAGTCAAAATTTATTAAAAACTTTTGCTTGTCTTGCAAAACGCTCTCAAAGCAAGGTTTTACTGTAATAATTTACAGGAATTATTGAAAATATATATGGTTGTTAGGCAAGGATGCTTTGGAAACACAGAAAGCAGCCACTCAACTCCAACTTTTGTGCAAATGAAAGACTAGCCAATGCGGTTCATGGCAACAATTCCCCTTTATCAGGGCTTAAAAAAAAAAAAATGACAATGATACACACAGATTATATTGTTTTATATAACATTATTTATAGACTGATAAAGGGCAGTTTTTTTTATTTCCCTTGAAGGCTGTTGGCCAAAAATACTCTATTGGATAAAGCATTTTGAATGAGGAACATTTACCTGCCTTTCTTAACCATTCGAGTTCCCATTTGGAATTTAGCACCAGCTACAGTATGTTTGCTTCCATACGTAGGATGCAAGTGTGGGAGCTGCCATTGCTAAATTCCTTTACTAATAGATGTATCTCACATGACTTTCATCCTTATCCTTGACTCAGAACATACATGCATAGCCAACAACTATGCAGGGAAAAGCTGTCTGCCACTTATAGAAATAGATCTAGTGGCTGAAGGTAGATCCAACCCTTGGCCTCCCACACGCAAGCCACCCCAGGCCATGACTGTAAGGCCGCGTACACACGGGCAGACTTTTCGACCGGACTTGTCCGACAGACTTTCCAGCGGACTTTCGTCGGACTTTTGACGGACTTCCGACTGACTTTTTAACGAACGGACTTGCCTACACACGATCACACCAAAGTCCGACGGATTCTTACGTGATGACGTACACCAGACTAAAATAAGGAAGTTGATAGCCAGTAGCCATTAGCTGCCCTAGCGTCCTTTTTTGTCCGTCGGACTAGCATACAGATGAGCGGATTTCTGGGTCCGGCGGAGTTACGACGTAAAGATTTAAAGCATGTTCCACATCTAAAGTCCGTCAGATTTGCGACTGGAAAAGTCCGCTGAAGGTCCGGTGAAGCCCACACACGATCGGTTTGTCCGTCGGCGTCCGTCAAAAAATCCGACCGTGTGTATGCTGCATAACATGGAAGAACCAGGACTACGGTAAGAGGAGGAAGGTCCAAATCTGCTCAAGGGTATTTAAAAGTATTAGTGTGAGTTGAAGATTGTGAGCAGCAAGGTGGTCTTTAATTGCTTTAAAGAACTAAGTAGGCAGCAGTGATGGACCATAGGCATTTATATGCTGTGGGGGAGCCCCAAAATGTTTAGCTTAGCAAATGTTGACTTGATCCAATGATCAAAAGCTTGACTTCACTCCTTACAGGGTGTGCGCATGCATGCAGAAACCTCTAGGTTGCCACTTTCTATGACTTCCATTTAGCACTTTCAAAAGTGTCACATTTTTATTATCAATCTGTGTTAATGTTTTAAAGCTTTTTATTGTTCAAAGTTTATGTGTGCCTTATTGCTGCTCATATCTGTTTTTTTGTCTGATGATCAGCACTCCTGTCCTTAGAAGTAACCTCTGCTGTAACAGTCATTCTGTGGGATCTTTTGTTGTCAAAATTGTGCATGTCAACTTCGTGGTATTTGGGGCTGATGCAAATAATGGAAGGGCATAGGAAATACACATAACATCAGAATGGTAATTCATTGTGGGGGAGTTTTCTACTAGTTATCTGTTATCAAAAGTAGGGTCATCCGTAAGTTTTATTAAAAAAAAGTAACCTATTATATTATAGCCTATGTATATGTGGAATTATAGGAAAACTGCACATTTCTTCCTGCCAAACCCTTCAGATGTCAGCTTTCTACACAAAGATGATACAAGGCTATGTGTTCAGGACCATGCTTACTACATGTCAGCAGGGGCTGTAGCAGACCAATTAGATTCAGCTGATGGTACTCCATAAAGCAGCTGGTTGTTGGAAGCATTGGGGAAGGTCCCTTTCACACAGGCTTTCCGATCAGGTCCACCTGTTAGTTTTTCAGGGGGACCAGATCAAAAGATTCATGAAGGTCCAAGGTCAGGGTGATGTAATTTGACTTGTGTTTACATCCGCCTACCTCTGAGTCCGTCCAGGTCTGGGAAAAAAAAGCATACTTATTTTATTTCATTTCTAAATGCAATGGGTCAGAGGTAGAGTTGCCACCTCATCCCTTTAAACCCAAACACCTTTGAATTACACAGGTTCTGAGGCTAATTAAATGCAAATAAGGCACCAAGTGAGTTTAATTACCACCTTAATCAGCCACAGAACCTGTGTAATTAATATGTGTTTGGGTTTAAAGGTATGAGGTGGCAACCATAGTCAGAGGTAGCCTGCTGTAAATGCACATACGTTCATTTACATCTGATCGCCCATAGAACCATCACAGGTCCACCACAGTCCACTGGTAAAATGTGGAAAGAAAACGGAATGGGCACAGATAAATAAACTGAGGACCATCCTGGTCTGCTCTGAATCAGCAGGGAATCTACTCACAGACTGGAGGAGATCTACTCAAAAGACTGGAGTATCCATCTGTGAAAGGACCCTTAAAGTAGAAGTTCACCCTAATACTAAATACTAAATCTACAGGCATCCACAATCTAAGACTAACCTATCTAGCCCTGTAAAGAAGAAATCGCTTTACATACCTTTTCTGAAGCCGCTCCGGTCCCAAGCTGAGCTGTCAGTGGCTGTGGAGGTGAGTGCAGAGGAGGCAGCCGACAATGGAAGCCCCATAGTAAGTCTATGTGTGACTTCACTTCCAGGCATTTCCCAGCCGTTGTCGGCTTTCTCTTCTGCAGAGCTTCCGCCGCTGGAGACCAGACCGGAGCGGATTCAGAAAAGATATGTATAGCAATTTCTTCTTTACAGGTCTAGATAGGTTAGTCTTAGATTGGTGATGCCAGGAGATTTAGCGATTTTAGTATTATGGTGAACTTCTACTTTAAAGTAGAAGTAACCTCTAACTTAAAGGGGTTGTAAACCCTCGTTTAAAAAAAAAAAAAATAACAAACATGTCATACTTACCTCCACTGTACTGTTCGTTTTGCACAGAGTGGCCCCGATCCTCCTCTTCTGGGGTCCCCCGACATCGGGAAACCACCTAGGAGAAGCGCTCTCCCAGGGGGTCACCCTGCCCACGTGCTCCCGAGTCAGGCTTTTGCGTCCATAGACACAGAATGCCATACTCGGCCCCACCCCCGGCTCCCGCATCATTGGATTTCATTGACAGCAGCTGGAGCCAATGGCTGAGCTGCTATCAATCTATCCAATCAAGACACTTCCAATCCTATGATGACAACTTTCACTTACCCTTCTCTATCAAGACAACAGAAACTTGAAAGGACTATGGAACCGCACTCTCCCCTATTCCCCATAATATGTAGTCCTCAATGATATCTGAGAATAATGTAAGTAACAAGCAGAAAGCACAGTAAGTTATCAGCTTACAAGATTTCTGGCAGGACCAACAGGTATTTGAACTTGTCAAACAGATAAAACAAAACACGTATAATGGTATATTTAACAGAAAAGGGAGCATGTCATATATTTTTATTGTTTAACCACTTACGGACCAGCAGGCCTTTATACGTCGGTACTTTGACGTAGAATACCGGGGCTATGGCAGATAGCTGCCATAACCCCGGTATTTTCTTCAACGGCGTGAGAGGTGCCCGCCGCACTCTGGTCGTCTCGGCCGCTTACCGGGATGTTTACATTTCTTGTAATAGGAATAAAATTAATTAAAGTAAAATAAATAAGGAAAAAATAAATGAATTAAAGTGACCCGTCCCGCTGAGCTTGCGCGCAGGAGCAAACGCATACGTAAGTCGCGGCCGCATATGAAAACGATGTTCAAACCACACATGTGGGGTCTCGCCGCGATCGTTAGAGCGAGAGCAATAATTCTAGCAAAATACCTCCTCTGTAACTCAAAACTGGTTACCTGTAGAGATGGTTAAACGTCGCCTATGGAGATTTTTAAGGGTCAAAGTTTGTCACCATTCCAGTGGGCACAATTTTGAAGCATGACATGTTGGGTATCAATCTACTCGGCATAACATTATCTTTCACAATATAAAAAAAAATGGGCTAACTTTACTGTTGTTTTATTTTTTAATTCAAAAAAGTGTATTTTTCCAAAATAATTGCGCTTTTAAGACCGTTGCGCAAATACGATGTGACATAAAGTATTGCAGTGACTGCCATTTTATTCTCTAGGGTGTCTGAAAAAAATGTATATAATGTTTGGGGGTTCTAAGTAATTTTCTAGCAAAAAAAAAAAAATGATTTTAACTTGTAGACAACAAGTTTGAAAAATAGGCCTGGTCCTTAAAAGTGGTTAAAGAGAATGAGCCATGAGCTGAAATATATCTGATTAATTACATTTAAGCAGTTCAAAACCTGTTATTTAATGTGGAAGTGTATTCTATAATTAATCTATGAACATTAAATAGCCATTTACTACATGTACCTTGATAAACTACTATGTTTCATGTCTGTTTGCACTCTGGTTGTCCAACATTCAGCATTGGACGGTGCCAACAATTTACCAGTCACACCATGCAACTCATGTTGTCACTTAGCCACCCTCACCCCCATCTATGTCTTGTGATTGAAAAGCCTGATAAGAACCTGCATGAATGCACTCCCTCATTGAGGGACACCTTGAGTTGCATGTTGTCACTGATAATCAGCAGTTTCCAATGAGTTTTGCTGGACAACCTGTCCGAAAACTAAAAGACATCCTAGTAGTTTTAAATTCCCGCTATGAGATTTAATTGGTTTATACCTAGCAATATGGAGGTCCCAGGCTCTGGTAGAGAGTTGACTGAGGGTGACATTAAGAAATCTGCATACATTGGGGCATGATGCCAAACATGCTGGAAAATACTTTTTTGGGTTTAGATACCCTAATGTAACTGTGATCCGTGTTTTTAAATGGAAATTGTTTTTGAAATGTACTGTTGATTCATGCACGTTGGACTGTCAATTGACATGATTCATTAAACTACAATAGTGCCTAAGAAATGTCCAAGTAATGTGTCAATTTCACTTTAGAGTCCACTTTTGCATGCCGTAGGGCTAGTGTACACAGTAATTTTAGACTCTTCTACCATGCATTTAAATGCCCTTGCCTTGCCATGCATTCACATTCATTGGTATGGAGAAAAAAAAATTCCTGCACAAACTGACCCTAACCAGGGGACAAACTATATGTAGTACTCCATCTCCAAGCACTTGCCCCGAGACAAGCTTCTCATGAGAAATGCATGGGGATGGGGGCGTATTGACTAAAGTGTTTCTGGAGATGATTGGAGATGGAGAAAGTTGCTGCTTGGTAGCTGTGTTGTCAGATGACTGTGGATGGTGTCCTGCCTTAGGCAAGTCATAGATTACACACCATGGGTGGAAGGAAATAAAATCGCTCGATTACCCCATCAACACAGTCAATGTTGATGGGGGAATCGCTCCCGCAGTGCTATTGTGTTTTGCTAGCGGGGAGCTTTCCCCGTTGGCAGAACACAAGGATCACTGCCAGCTGCTATAACCACTGTCAGTGATCGCTTGCAAAAAATCTGATAGGCTGGTTGTACTGAAGTAGATCAATTAATTGACTTCAGTGCAACCAGCCTGACCATAGATGGATCACATCTTGGCCAGCCCCTGCTGAACTGGCCAAGATTCGATCCATCTATGGCCGGCTTAAGACAGCAACTAGGAATATGGGACAAAGTACTACATGTCCCCTGGGGAACAGAACACAGTATTTGTATTTTTTTTTGCTCGTTTTGTGTAGGAATGGATACAAAATGGCGCTCCCCTACATCCAGTGGTGGACTCTTTCTGTCGTCTTCATGTCCAGTGCCGGTCTATGGGCATGATGACATCAGGAACAATCCACCGCACAAGACCGCTGGACCATGGGGAAGCAGGAGCTGAAGGGGCCGGTTTTGCACTGGGAGGACCAGAGGATTAAGTGAGTATATCTCGGATCTCTGACACCCTAGACCAGGGGTGTCCAAACTACGGCCCTCCAGCTGTTGCGGAACTACACTTCCCATGAGGCATTGTAAAACTCTGACATTCACAGACATGACTAGGCATGATGGGAGTTGTAGTTCCTTAACAACTGGAGGGCCATAGTTTGGACACCACTGCCCTAGACCATTGGTCTCCAAACTATGGCCCTCCAATTGTTCAAGATTTTTACAATGTCTCATGAGACATGTAGTTCCACAACAGCTGGAGGGCCGTAGTTTGGAGATCCCAGCCCTAGACAAAGACAAGCAGTGAATCTGCTGGGCCCACACTGCATGGGGAAAAAAATCTGCTCAGAGTTCAGACCTTGATGCTTTATTATGTTGAAGAATTTTCATCACTCGTTAAAACAGCAAAACATTGGATGAGTAATAAAATATCATCAACATTACCGAACAAGTCTAGTTAAATGTATCGGAAAAGACATTTGGCTTTGCAACAGTTGAAGCAATTTGGATTTCACCCTTTCACCCCTTTCACCCCTGGAGCCCCTGGAGCCCTTGAGAGGTATAAGAAAGCAATGGGTTATTGAATTTGCCAGGAAATATGCAAAACTGAAATTTCAGTTTTGAGTGGGTTTAATTTTTAAACCACACTAGTTTTTCTTCATAGTGGCATGATACCTATATGTTGCCCTCAGCTGTACAAACTTATCTTTTTAGGGTGAAAGAAGAACAAAAACCCCAGCTCTCACAGTAAGTAAATCTCCTCATGGTGCAGTAGGCTTGATTTTTATTTGTTTGTTTTGCTGTGTTTTTTTTGCTTTTATGCTACTTTGGTGTTAGGTGAAACTGAAACCTGATAGGCTGCATCCAGTGTGTCATCTGCTTCCTGATTGGCTTTGTAAGATGGCTGCATGCAGCTTTCTTACCCCATCCACATTAGCTGGATGTCCTCTCCTCCTGCCTGCTTGTGGACTAGTTCACAGTGTGAGACCTGTGTGTTTCCTACATCTCTTGCTGGCTGACTCTTGTAGCTGCCATCCTCTCACTGGCTCCTGGCTTTTTCTTTTCTGCCTCTCTGTAGTGGGTGATCTTGAAGTTGAGAGTCGCATATCCAGTCGCCTGTTAACAATGCTAGATTAGGGAAAAAAGAAACAGCCCTGGCACATATACCGGCCAAAATTTAAGTACATAACATATGTTTAGGAAAGTGAATCACAACATATAATCTGAAATCCAACTGTATCATAAAAACCTCCAAGTATGATTTACATTTGCTGTGTCAGATAGTCTCTTATCTACATGCAATTGCTCAAAAAGGTGCTCTGAAAAGAAAATAGTTAATATTAACCTCTTATGATGCCAATACTGCCAGTTTCAATGGTAAGAGAAACTACAGACTGTTCAGAATCTGACATTTCTGGGAGTGTTGGAGACCGGATCTCCTGTTGCACTCATTGATTTGATCCACTGGCTGCTATTGTGTCCTGTGACTTGGGAGCCAGCAGGAGAAACCACTGTGCAAATCAGGGAACCAAGAATCTAGAAGTATCAGATTCTAAAGATTCCTCAAGCAGTGGGCTCTCGTCTGCATAGAAGAGATTGGGGGCACTTGTGGCAGAAGTGGTGAGTATTAACTATCTTGGAAAAAAGTATTGGGACTGGAATACACCCACCCCAAACAAAGGATTGGACTTTATCGGCTCAGCATCAGAGACACCAAATATTTATAAAAGATCAATACCTTTATTACAAAAAAAGTTAAAAAACACATGTACAAGTGAATAATAGTATAAAAATAGAAGAAATTCCCCTCAAAATAACCAAGGGGCAAAGAGGCTCCAAGTTTATACATCTCACAATAGATTGGGAGTATAGGTAGTAGTTAAAGTTACGTATCAAAATTTATGAAATGTAGATGTATAACAATACTCTTCCAGTCACCGGGGTCAACGTGTTTCACCAATTTATGGCTTCTTCAGTGTATTGAGAGGACATCAACAGGCATGGCAAACCACAGAAGGTCCAAGGATCAATCTTGGGGGAGGACACAAGGGCTCCAGAATCACATCAAACCCACCAAGGAGGACAGTAGGCGATCATATGTAAATAGGGCAACCTTAAGCTGCTTTCAACTAGTCAAAGTGTATGAAGAGACTCCAACAATGAATCCCAGTTAGAAAAAAACAATCATAAATGATAATGTGTAAGGCCACATCCAAATAGCAGCGGGTGACATGTCATATACTTCAGGATCCTATTGGTTGAAAAACCACCTGGAGGTTATCTTAGGCCTAGTTAGTTCCGATAGCTTGCTGTGAATCACCCTAGCCCCATTGCTGCAATCAGGATTTGGCTTTACACTTTACCATTTATAATTGGTCTTTTCTAACTGGGATTCAATAAGTAATGGAAATAGATAATGTGGGTGGTCTACTATTTTTGCATTGGAAGCTATGTAGTGAGAGCAATCAAAGACTATGAAGCAAAATCTTATCATTTATCGTATACTGCCAATTATTTTATTTTAATTATATCAAGCCAAAAAGAGCCTTGTGTTTGTAACTTCATAGCAGCAGTAGTTTACAATAAGCAATAAAGTTCATTGGTTAAGATAGAGAAGACTTTATGGAAAAAAACAAGTTGCCAGTTTCCAGTCGGGGCATACCTGTTAAGAGTGAAGAATCATGGAATCATACAAGTGCTGGAACAAAAGTTGTAACGATGCTGTAAAAACACTAATGGTTCTCAATTGAAGTTCCACTGAAACATATCAGAGATGAAATAGGGGTACAGGGGTTTTAAAATAAAGGTGACCGTCATCTAAAGCAAGCATGACCCTAGAATTTTTGCCGGTTCTTTATTTCTGGCTAGGGGCATGCAGTAGCTGCTGCCAGTGATACCAGTTAACTTGGTAACCTTTAACTCCTTTACCATTCAAAATTCAAAGGAAACTAAGAAACATAGGTTCCATTACTGAGACAGCCCTGCCCTGAGACAGGGTTTCAATACTTCCCCAGAAGTAAGCTTAGCATGAAAACAAAGCAAACTTTTCAGCTTGAGGTTGACTTATGGTGGTCAACAATAATAAATAAGAACAATGGTGCCCCACTAATTGCCAACGTCCCTTAAATGACTAACAAGGTATTCAAGAAGTTCTCCCCATGGGACTTTACAGGCAATGTACACAAGATGAGTAAAAGGCAATGTATGCCAATCTTTATTGCAAAAGAAGGTAATAGCAACAAAATACAATATATAGTAGCTGGTCTAGATGTACTTATGCAGCACGACACAGTATATTTTTCTAGGATACCCCATTGTCCATGGTAAACCAATATATTCTGCCCTGTTGAATGGCTTGATCAATTGCATTTGAGACCAGAACAAAGGCCTAGCGCATTTCGGAACTAAGTCCTTCATCAGGGAAGAGAAGGAGGAAATATGTATCATGTTGTGTCAAAGAACAAACCAAAACAGCTGTTTTGGTTAGAGGGTTGGGTAAGGGCTGTTTACCATCTCTCAGGGTGGATGCACAAATCTTTTCTGTTTTCAACATCATGGTAGCCCCAGTGATCCCATGCTGACTCCTCAGGGTGCATCTCCGTTTTGCCCGCAGTACATGATCACATTTATGGCAGTCCTAACTGTTTATTGTTTTTAACCAAAACAGCTGGTTTGGTTTGTTCTTTGAGAAAACAAATGACACATGGTATATCCCTTTTTACTCCTGATGAAGGAGTTCTCTCTGAAACACGTTAAACTTTGTATTGGTCTCATGTCCAGCTGATCAAGCCATATAACAGGGTGGATTATATTGTTTTACCATGGACAATGGGGTATCCAGAATAATATTGTGTTGTGCTGTATCTGTGCATCTAGACCAGCTATATTGTATTTTATTGCTTTTACTTGCTTGTGTAATAAAGATTGGCATACATTGCCTTTTACTCATATGTTGTGTACATTACCTGTAAAGTCCCATGGGGGGAACTTCTTGAATCTGATGGTAGCCAACAATGGTTGCATGAATGGAACACAATATCCAGCTTATACACTCATCGGCCACTTTATTAGGTACACCTGTTCAATTGCTTGGAAACACAATTTGCAAATCATCCAATCACATGGCAGCAACTCAATGCATTTGGGCATCTAGAATTGGTGAAGACGACTTGCTGAAGTTCAAACTGAGCATCAAAATGGGGAAGAAGGGGAATTGGGTGACTTTGAACATGGCATGGTTGTTTAGTGCTAGAAAGGCTGGTCTGAGTATTTCAAAAACTGCTAATCTACTGGAGTTTTCAGGCACAACCATCTCTAGGATTTACACAGAATGGTCTGAGAAAGAGAAAATATCCAGTGAGCAGCAGTTGTGTGGACGAAAATGCCTTGTTGATGTCACAGGTCAGAGGTCAGAGGAGAATGGCCAGACTGGTTGGAGATGATAGAAAGGCAACAGTAACTCAAATAACCACTACAACCAAGATATGCAGAATACCATCTGTGAATGCAGAACACATCGAACCTTGAAGCAGATGGGCTACACCAGCAGAAGACCACACTGGGTGCCACTCCTGTCAGCTAAGAACAGGAAACTGAAGCTACAATTCACAAAGGCTCAACAAAATTGGAAAAACGTTGCGCGGTCTGATGAGTCTCGATTTCAGCGACATTCAGATGGTGGGGTCGGAATTTTGCGTGAACAACATGAAAACATGGATCCATCCTGCCTTGTATCAACAGTTCAGGCTGGTGGTGGTGTAATGGTGTGGGGGATATTTTCTTGGCACATTTTGGGCCTCTTAGTACATATTGAGCATCATTTAAACCCCACGGCCTTCCTGAATATTATTGTTGACCATGTCCATCCCTTTATGACTACAGTGTGCCCATCTTCTGATGGCTCCTTCCAACAAGACCATGTCACAAAGCTCAAATCATCTCACCACTGGTTTCTTGAACATGACATTGAGGTCACTGTACTCCAATGGCCTTCACAGTCACCAGATCCCAATCCAATAGAGCACCTTTGGGATGTGGTGGAATGGGAGATTCGCATCATGGATGTGCAACCGACAAATCTGCAGCAACTGTGTGATGTTATCATGTCACTATGGACCAAAATCTCTGAGGAATGTTTCCAACACCTTGTTGAATCTATGCCATGAAGAATTAAGGCATTTCTGAAGGCAGAAGGGGTCCAACCTGGAAATAGCAAGGTGTACCTAATAAAGTGGCCAGTAAGTGTTAATATTTTTCAACAGAGCACCAAAAAGGAGCCATATAATGTGTTCCTTCCATCCCATGGACAGCCAGGATTGTTTCTGTGAGTACATTCCACTTAAAATAAAGTCCCTAAATCTATTACACATAAGGTATAACATTCTTCACAAAAGCAAATAGATACTTTTAGGCCAGGTTCACACATATGCGAATTGGATGTGCCCTTCCCCGGATCCAATTTGCATGACAGAAGAGTGTGACGGCTCTCAATGGTTCACACATCTCTGGGGCGGCTGCAGAGTGCACAGCAGAAGGGTCCTGTGCGTCTTTGGCTCTGTTTCAGGTCCGAATTCAGGCTAAAATTCAGACCTGAAACTGTGAACGGGGATGCACCGGACCCCCTGCTGCAAGCCACAGCCGCACATAGTGTGAACCCAGACTCAATTGCATTGTCATACAGAATGGAACCCCAGACGTTGGTCAAGAACACAGATATATTCAATCAGATGTGGAAGGAGGATTGATCCTTGAAAAGTAATGCAAAGATTTTGGTTGTAAAAACACCTCTCCTTGTTGATATGGGTCAACATTTTAGTCACTGAGAAAAACAACTTTAAAATGCTGACCCATTCAAAATGACACATACATAGCTGAAGCACACTCCTTTTTCAATTTACAAAATAAATGTAAAATAAGGGCAAATTTTGTGAGGGATCCAATTATAATTTATGTTTACATTAGGTGGGCAGTGTAAGGAATGTAGGGGCAATAGGAATCAATGGGGTAATATACTAAAACTGTGCAAAATCTGGTGCAGCTCTGCAAATAAACCAATCAGCTCCTATTTTTCTTTTTCAAAGCTTAATTGAACAAGCTGAAGTTAGAAGCTGATTGGCTACCATGCACAGCTGCACCAGATTTGCACTCTCTGGTTTTAGTAAATAAACCCCAATGGGTTTAATTTACTAAAGACAAACAGACTGTGCAACCTTGCACAGTGCAGTTACCCTCTACAAGTGCAGTTGCTCCAGAGCTTAGTAAATGAACAGAAGCTCTGCTGACTTCCATCATCCAATCATGTGCAAGCAAAAATGCTGTTTTTAATTTTTCCTTGCCTGTGATTGGGTATTCTTTGCAAAGTGAGCCTTCATCTCATTTACTAAGCTCTGGAGCAATCGCACTTGTAGAGGGTAACTGCACTTTGCAAGGTGCACAGTCTATTTTCCTTTAGTAAACCAATGCCTCTCCGAAAGGAACTGTGGGGTTGCTTTGCTAAAGGCAATTACACTGTGCACTTTACCAAGTGCAGTTACCCTCTGCAAGTGCAGTTGCTCCAGAGCTTAGTAAATGAGGTAAAGCTTCACTTTGCAAAGAATACCCAATCACGTGCAAGGAAAATTTAAAAAAACAGCATTTTTGCTTGCACATGATTGGATGATGGAAGTCAGCAGAGCTTCTGCTCATTTACTTAACTGCTCTTGCAGAGTACAACTGCACTTTGCAAAGTGCACAGTCTGTTTGCCTTTAGTAAATCAACCCCTGTGTGTCCCATACATATCCCTCTTATTGCATTTAATTTTATTTCCTTTAGCCCTGGTTCCCATTGATGTGATTTGGCATGCAATTTGACATGTCAAATTGCATGCCAAATCGGCGGCAAATGTGGCGTCGCACTGATTCCCAAAAGTAGTTTCTTTTTTGGAATTCAGTTACCCATTCACAACAAAAATGCAAGTGCATCCATTGATCCATTGTCAACAGCTTGCTGAATTTCTGACTCCAACTTCACGATTGTCCTGTAGTGACTTGGGATGACAACCTTTTTGAGCCTGTTGCTTGTACTCCTTGTGGTAAAGTTGCCTTGTTTGCTTATCCAAACAGGTGGTTTCCCTTTAGTGGGATCACTGAACTGGTTAATAATGTTCTCCAGCCACAGTCAAAGCAGCAAAATGAAAAGGAGCCTGAGAAGTAAGTAAGCTGCTTTGCTTAGATTAAGTACAACCGCCGTAGCATTTGTGCATACTACTAGTTAGTATGTGTAGAAATGCTTGTAGACTGTCAGTGCATTTTTTTTTTAAACCTGTTTACATCTGTGTTGCGGTTTGCTCCTTTTCTTTGAAATTCATAAAGCAGTGTAACAATAAGAGATGCTTTTCTTGGGCACGCAAAGCTCATTTTACTGGCAGCAGACAGTGAGATTAAGCACAGAGGCTGGCAGGAAGAAGGGCAAGCTCGCTGTCCTGATTTGGTCATTTGAATTCACTTTGCCAGCATGTCTGTAATGGGTTGTGCCCATCTGTGTATCCATTGCTATTCTCATATACATGAAGGCAAAAAAAATATATAACACACATTTGAAGCAGCCATTGGTGGAAATAAATAAATCTCAGCCTTGCATTAAAAAGCATTTTATTGTCCACCGGTGTTAAACATGGGCAGACAGCTCACTTCACTCCCAGCAACTAACGCATTTTGGCCCAGTTTTCTGTTTGGACTGGTGTTGGCAGCGCTTTATTCATACTACAGGTGAGAGTCACCTTCACAGCTGGCATGACGGGACTTCTAGTTCCAACTACAGGATACCTCCACATGCATTAACCCATAGCAACAAATCTGGACTTCATTTTCTGGTTTTACTGTATGGTTAAATACTGTTATTTGTTACAAACGTAGGACTTGGATCTGCAGCTAAAACTTATTGGTGAAACAATGCATATTACAATTACGCAGAATGTAATATCCCATCGATCGGTTGCTGTGGAGTTAGCTTTTTGCTGCCTTATGTGCAAATTTCAGGAAGAATGAACAAAAAAGAGAAAATAGGTACAGGACCAATATATGTAGAAGTTTATTTTGCTGCAGGTTAGTCTGGAAAATGTGGTGACTGATCCCTCTATACTGTTGAACCTGTGTTTATAATAGGCATTTTTTTTGTAGGCTACCTGGGGGGGAGCTGTTAACCCCCCTTTCCCATGGAAACTAGTAAGAGGGACATACAATACCTTTACTCATTCACATACTTCCCAGCTTTCTGAGATGGGAACATAGGACACATATTAGCAAAAGTATGTAAGCATAGGACACACCCCCTGCCACACCCCCTTAAAGTAGAATTATACAGAAAAAATGATTCATTAAACCACTTTTTTTTACCACTACTATTCCTTTATATTGTGTTTTTAAGTTTTCAGATGCAGCAGTTTAGAGGTTTGATGAAAGGTTTAGCACTGGGAAACAATTTGATAGATACATAGTGCATTTTATATACAACTATACAAATCAGACCACAAATGAGGAGGACAGAGGGACTTTGTTCAAAATGAGGGACAGTCCTTTGAAATCAGGGACAGTTGGGAGCTAGGCATTCACCTTTGCCATACATGCATAGATTTCTCTAATTCAGCTGACAGCTTCTTGAATACCCGAACAGTGACTGCATCTGATAGGATGCAGTCAGTGGGGTAGATTTACTAAAGCTGGAGCACTCAGAATCTGGTGCAGCTGTGCATGGTAGCCAATCAGCTTCCATCTTCAGCTTGTTCAATTAAGCTTTGGCAATAAAACCTGGAAGCTGATTGGTTCCTATGCAGAAGTTGGCCTGATTTTGCACCTCCCATAAACCCCACTGTTTGGCTGACAACTCTCCACCGGGGCCCTTTGATTTTTTTTTGCTTGAGAGGACTGTCTGAAACTGCAGACCTAATAGAGAAAATGAGGGTCCGAGAGTGTGGTCATGATACATTTTTGCTGGGGTAATGCTGAAGAAGACAATATGAATCTGGGAATATGTTACATGAGGTTAGTAGAGATCAATGCTATTACCCTAATCATTGTTCTTACTACAGACTGCTGAGGTCCGAGGGCCACACATCATATACCAAAGGGCCTCATGCGGCCCTCAGCCCACAGGTTGGTCACAAGGGTTCTAGAGAATAAGGCCTATACAGACAGTATACTATTAACCAGTGACATCATTATGGAATGAACTACTTCAAAGGCAATTATTTTATGGACCTGGCAGGTATTCTAGAGAATAAGGCCGATGCAATCACTAGAAGATAGTGACACCACTGAGGCAGATTTTTAATTGATGGCTTGACCAGAATCTTACAGAGCTGTAAATTAGTAGGGCACCATAGCAAGAGTAGGGGAGAACTGGGAATCTTTAGTTTGAGGGACAAAGGTGATCAACTAACCCTTGTTATAGGGACAGATTTCTGTCAACTAAAGAAATGTACCACAACTATGGTGCCAAAGTGAGGGATGAACATGGTGAAGGGCGATCCATTGTGGCTCCTGGCATTTGGTTACATAAAATCTTGTAGCTGCAAAGTAAGTTGGTGCTGAAACACTTCCCTCAGCCAGATACTGTAATCACAGGTCTGAACGAGGAGCAGAAAGCTATATAAGGTCCAGTAGGGCTTGTAGGTCTTTTCAATGCCTGAATAGTGAAGTATCTTCACTCAGGGACACCAGCCCAACACTTTTTATTCGTACTGGCCCAGGAGACAAATGTCCCCCTCCCCGCTATCCTGGTCCTCTCCTGATTGTGAGCCTATACAATACCCGACAGAATGTAGTCTATAATATCCCCAGAAATCTGTGTCATGAGGCACCATTGACAAGCTGAATGTTGTGTAGTCTGACAAAATGGTCACCTACGTTGTGTGTGGGGGGTCAGAGGTGCACTTCCATGTTGTCTAAAGTCTCAGCAGGGACATGTCTGAGGCAGCATGCTCATTCATATCTAATTAAAGAACTGGATGTGGTTAAGTCAGGGAGGCGTTGCCAGTTAATGGCCTAGGAATCTTTTTGTCATTCATAAAAAGGTTGCGGCATCTGTTAGTGCCAGTATAATGAGGCCTATACAAGGTCTAACAATATCAACAAAGGAAGTGGCCATCTGTTCACAGAATGTGGAAGTAAAAGCAGGCTGAGGACTACTTGCTTGTTATTCTCTGTTTTGTCGAGTGAGGTCTACCACAGACTGCAGATGACATGCACACCGGGGGCTGACGGCTCTCTACTCTCCAGCTCTTTATTGATTAAGACTCTTGTTACCTGTGCAAAACACTTATACATGATGATAGCAACTATCAGAATCATCTGGAAAAGTGAATGGAAATGTTTTTCATTTTTTACCCTTGTATTTGTCTGCTAAAAAAAATTCTGTTGGTGATTGAAACAAATTCGCCAGAATGCGGTCCTGTTACATAGTTACATAGGTAATCTGTTTGAAAAAAGACACAAGTCCATCCAGTTTAACCAACACAGAAAAAGAAAACCCATAACACACACAAGTAGAAAACTTCCATATACATATAAAATTAGAATATCATCAAAAAGTTAATTTATTTCAGTAATTCAATTCAAGAAGTGAAACTCATATATTTTATATATATGCATTACACACAGAGTAAAATATTTCAGACATTTCTTTCTTTTAACTTTGATGATTATGGCATACTGCTAATAAAAACCCAAAATTCAGTATCTCAGAAAATTAGACTATTACATAAGACCTATAAAAAAAAAAAAAAAAAAAAAAGGATTTTTAATACAGAAAAATTGGCTTACTGAAAGGTATGTCCATGAACAGTATAGTATGCACTCAATACTTGGTCGGGGCTCCTTTTGCATGAATTACTGCATCAGTATGGTGTGGCATGGAAGTGATCAGCCCGTGGAACTACTGAGGTGTTATGGAAGCCCAGGTTGCTTTGATAGCGGCCTTCAGCTCGTCTGCATTTTGGGTCTGGTGTCTTTCATCTTCCTCTTGACAATACCCCACAGATTCTCTATGGGGTTAAGGTCAGGCTAGTTTGCTGGCCAATCAAGTACAGTGATACCATGATCATTAAACCAGGTTTGGCACTTTTGGCAGTGTGGGCCAAGTGCCTGCTGGAAAAGGAAATCAGCATCTCCATAAAGCTGTTCATCAGAGGGAAGCATGAAGTGCTCTAGAATTTCCTGGTGGAGGGCTGCGCTGACTTTGAACTTGATAAAACACCGTGGATCACCAGCTGATGACATGGCTCCCCAAATCATCATGGGCTGTGGAAAATTTTGCATTTCATTTGGAAATCAAGGTCCCAGAGTCTGGAGAAAGAGTGGTGAGGCACAGAATCCACGTTGCATGAGGTCCAGTGTGAAGTTTCCACAGTCGGTGATGATTTGGGGAGCCATGTCATCTGCTGGTGTTGGTCCACTGTGTTTTATCAAGTCCAAAGTCAGTGCAGCCCTCTACCAGGAAATTCTAGAGCACTTCATGCAGAGAAGCTGAAGGCCGCTATTAAAGCAACCTGGGCTTCCATAACACCTCAGCAGTATTGAGTATTGAGTGCATACTATACTGTACATGGACATACTTTTCAGTAAGCCAACATTTCTGTATTAAAAATCCTTTTTTTTATTGGTCTTATGTAATATTATGTATTATTCAAATTTTCTGATATACTGAATTTTGAGTTTTCACTAGCTGTAAGCCATAATCATCAAAAAGAAAGAAATGCTTTAAATATATCACTCTTTGTGTAACGCATCTATATAAAATATACGAGTTTCACTTTTTGAATTGAATTACTGAAATAGATTTTTTGATGATATTCTAATTTTATGAGATGCACCTCTATACAATCTTATACCCACAGTTGATCCAGAGGAAGGCAAAAAAAAAAAAAAACAATAAAGTATGATCCAATTTGCTCAGGGGGAAAAAAAATTCCCTGCTGATCCCTCAACAGGCAATCAGATATTCCCTGGATTAACTTAAACTATCAACTGTTAGCCTGCCAAAGGTCCCCATTTAAAACTGAACTCCAGCCAAAATGGTTTTCTTTTGTTTTGGATAGTATAGGGAAAAGTTCAGATTTCTTGCCTGGTTTTTATTTGTGTCAGTGACCCCATTGGACAGTTTTCCCTCACTTCCTATCTCTGTGAACAAATTGGGGTAGAGTAGTCACTGGGACAGCAAAAAAAACATTGTCAGACAGTTTAACCCCTTTTCTTTCCCACCCTGGCGTCCCTTTAAAAATGACTGAATGCCCAGGGGGGTGGGAAGGATCGGCAATCATGTCACCACTGTGATTGGCTGTCACAGTGGTTACATGTTTAGGAACTGCTCCCGCTGGCTACCGATTGTTAGCCCAGAGACCCATATGTGTGGTGTGTGGACATTAAAGCCCACCTTTTTTTAAACATATGTGTTAACCCTTTTTCTGTGTCTCCATTGGAGAAAACGAACATCAATGCCTGTGCTGAGACAGAGAGGGGAATTCTTCCCATTAGGAACACAGACAGCAATGAGAACCTGACAGAGGCTCAAACTCTTCCCTCCTCCATCCAAAACTAAATAAAATGCATTGTCTGGAGTTTGGCCTCATGCCATTATTAAGGTACCACTAACAGTTTGGCCATCCTTATTGTATGAGAATACCCACATTGAGACCACAGCTCTTCTTAAAGAGACCCTGTCAGCATCAGACTTTTTAAGCTGAGTATATCATGGAAAATGTAAGAAAGGTATTCATCATCCATGCTGGTACTTTACCAAAATAGTGTTTTTAAGGGTTTTCTCAGATAGGTTTTAATTTTTATAGCAGCCTTAAAGCATAATAATGCACCTATAATGTTAATGAGCATTTTTTTACAAGGCTAAATGCAATCGCATCGTAAATGCATTATAATTGCCGTTGCCGTGTTTACAGTGCGTTTATGGCGCCATAATGTCCGAATACAACTTTTTAGCTATCACTCACCTAATCCTCCGGTCCTCCCCCCACTGTCCAGCAGTCTTGTGCGGTGGACTGCTCCTGACGTCATCACGCCCATAGATCAGATCTGGATGTGAAGATGCCAGGAACAGTCCACCGCTGGAGTGGGGGAATGTAGGATCGAGTGAGTATAGGCTCTTTGTTCACCCCTAGGCAAAACAAGCAGTTAACCCATGCAGTGCAGGCACAGCATGGGCAAAAAGATTTTTGCCTGGAGTTAGGCTTTAACATTTATTTATTTTTTATTTTATCGTTTATTTATTTATTTGTATCTATTTTAAGGTATATCTTAACATTTATTTATTTCTTTTAATTTTACAATTTATTTATTTTTAGCTCTTTTAAGGTATATCTTAAAGCTGAACGGGCAAGTGTGCCCACACTGCATGGGTTAATAGCCTGTTTTTGTTCAGGCTAGGGTTTCAGAGGGCGAGATACACTCACCTAATCCTCCGGTTCTCCTGATGCAAGATCGGTCCCTTCGACTCTTGAACCCCCCTCCCCTTGGTCTTCTGTGGTGGACACCGATAGACCAGCTCTGGATGTGAAGACGCCAGGAACAGTCATCGCTGCACATGGGGGAGCGTTGTTTTCCAGAGGATCAAAGGATCGGGTGATTATAAGCTCTGCGGTCACCCCTAGACAAAACAAGCAAAACCCATGCAGTTCTGGCACAGCCCCACTGCATGGGGGAAAAAAAAAATTGCCCAAACTTGGGCTTTAACATTTATTTACAGTATTTATTTTTATTGTATTTTATAATTTATTTATTTTTTAAATTTAAGGTATATCTTAACAGGTATTTGTTTATTTTTATTGTATTTTATCATTTATTTATCTTTAACTATTTTAAGGTATATCTATTTATTTATTTATTTTCAACTATTTTAAGTTATATCTATTTATTTTTTTATTTTTATTTTAATTAATGATTTATAAAGAAAATCTTAATATTTGTTTGCAACACCTTTATCATTTATAAATAATATTCAAAAGTATAAATACAAGCAGTGCGGATAACTGACAGTAACATATGTTATGTTGCATGTTGTATTTATACTGACCACAGGACATAAGTTCAATTAAAGCATCATCCGTATTGTACGAGGTATATTAGATGGACACTTAACCTAGGGCTTTGAGGTTTCTGTATTAATAAATTAAACACACAGGGATTATTTAATAAGAGCGCAATTTAAAGGTACCCACAGACAAAAGATTATCTTTGGGCATTGAACGCTTGTGTTTGTGAAATCCTCCTTACCTGTACTGCTACCCTCAGACTGGCTGGTCTTGGGATAACGGGTCAGGATAGATTTTATTCTATTCAGCCGATTGGTATTGTTACCCATAGATAAGGACGATTGTGAAGGTTATGGGTGTAGTAGATTTTTATGGCCCCTGAGGGTTTTTTATTTTTTTGTTGTGTTTTTTGCTGACATTTTTCTCGCAGGACAAAGATATACATATAAAAAAAACAAAATAATAAAAAAAAAAGTATAGCAACACAAATATTAAACTGCAAAATCAAATTAATTATTCAATTTGGTCTAAATCACACAGCTCCGCTCTAATCTTCTTAAAACCACGTTTAGTGATTTTTCTTTAAACAGCACCAGGGATGCTACTTACCAGGAATGAAATGCGTCCTGTGAGCTGACGACTGCTGTTCTTCAGTAGAAATCATCAGTAATCTGCCCCCCCGGATAGCCCCACAGTGGTGACCTTCTGGTGCTGCGGGGTGTAATCTCAGCGCCTGCGCCTGTGACGGCACGCCTCAAAAGTGCAGACTATGCCCGCCATTTTGCTCCCCCATCCTCCATTTATAGCTATGTATTAAAGTGTTCCATAATTGGAATTCATCGCTTGCCCTCAAATTTACAGAACACTTTACATAGTGCATTGTGGTGCTGTTTAAAAGACATTTTATTTCACTAAACTTCAGCTTTAATTTTTTTTTTTTCATTAATTTTGTTTGTTGGTTTTCTTGTGCCATTAAAAATGAATACATTAAGCAAAATTGAAAATAAAATGCAGTTATTTCATTTGTAGATAGATTTAAAACAAGCATACTAATATACTGCATAGAAAATAAAAATAAAATATTTTTGCGCAAGGCATATTTCCAAAAGAAAGCTTTATTTGTCAAAAATGATTATTATTATTATATCATTAATATTATGATGCTATATTGTCAGCAGGACAGGAAGTGAAGGTACATCGAATGAAGTGTTGGATACCAGTAGATACCTGATGAGGGTTCTAACCCTTCTCTACCATAACTCCTGTAAAACTGCATGTACTAGATGGATCCGATGATCATAGGAAATAAATGCATCTGATGGGCACTGATGAGGCAGCACTGATGAGGCGGCACTGAATGGCACTGATGAGGCTGCACTGATAGGCAGCACTTATGGTCACTGATAGGCAACATTGATGGGAACTAATAGGCAACACTAATGGGCACTGATAGGCAACACTGATGGACACTGATAGGCAACACGGATGGACACTGATAGGCAGCACTGATGGGGCTTCAATCATAATCAGGGCACTGATGGGGCTGCACTTATAATCAGGGCACTGATGGGGCTGCACTGATGATCGGGGCACTGATGGGGCTGCACTGATCATTGGGCTGCACTGATGATCGGGGCACTGATGAGGCTGCACTGATGATCAGGGCACTGATGGGGCTGCACTGATGATCAGGGCACTGATGGGGCTGCACTGATGATCAGGGCACTGATGGGGCTGCACTGATGATCAGGGCACTGATGGGGCTGCACTGATGATCAGAGCACTGATGGGGCTGCACTGATGATCAGAGCACTGATGGGGGACTGCACTGATGATCAGGGCACTGATGGGGCTGCACTGATGATCAGGGCACTGATGGGGCTGCACTGATGATCAGAGCACTGATGGGGCTGCACTGATGATCAGAGCACTGATGGGGGACTGCACTGATGATCAGGGCACTGATGGGGCTGCACTGATGATCAGGGCACTGATGGGGCTGCACTGATAATCAGAGCACTGATGGGGCTGCACTGATGATCGGGGCACTGATGGGGCTGCACTGATGATCGGGGCACTGATGGGGCTGCACTGATGATCAGGGCACTGATGGGGCTGCACTGATGATCGGGGCACTGATGGGGCTGCACTGATGATCGGGGCACTGATGGGGCTGCACTGATGATCAGTGTAAATGTCCCCTGTCACACTTGCTGGTTACAAGCTCTCCTCTCCTTATACTGTGACAGCACATGAGGAAAGGAATGCTGATAACTGGCAAGTTTGCTGAAAAGAGTCTCATGGATGATGTTAAATAGAGGCAGAAAAACACAGTAAGAAACAATTTCATGAAAAATAGATTACAGGTCCCTGGATGTGTATGGATTATTTTTGGAGAATACCGATATTGTTTAGTGCCACTTTAAGCTATTACAAAGTTATCACTGAATCAATTGGTCCATATCAGAAATGTAACATGTGATCTGGTCCATAAGGTGTATATAGTATATGAGGGCTCTAGTAGGTAATTCATTTTTAAGCATTTATCTCCCTATACTTCCTATCTGTGTGCAGTGCACAGAGAGAAGCACACTGCCACTTGCAGGCTGTAGCTGTTTGCTTGTAAGCAAGTGATTACCATGACTGCCACTGGAGGGAGCACACTCACCGGCCACTTTATTAGGTACACCTGTTTAATTGCTTGGTAACACAAATTACTAATCAGCCAATCACATGGCAGCAACTCAGTGCATTTAGGCATCTAGACCTGGAGAAGACGACTTGCTGAAGTTTAAACCGAGCATCAGAATGGGGAAGAAAGGAGATTTAGGTGACTTTGAACATGGCATGGTTGTTGGGGCCAGATGGGCTGGTCTGAGAATTTTCACGCACAGCCATCTCTAGGGTTTATAGAGAGTGGTCAGAAAAAGAGAAAATATCCAGTGAACGGAGGTTGTGTGGAGGAAAATGCCTTGTTGATGTCAGAGGAGAATGGGCAGAGTGGTTTGAGATGATAAAAAGGCAACAGTAACTCAAATAACCACTCGTTACAACCAAGGTATGCAGAATACCATCTTTGAACGCACAACACATCGAACCTTGAAGCAGATGGGCTACAGTAGCAGAAGAGCACACCGGGTGCCACTCCTGTCAGCTAAGAACAGGAGATTGAGGCTACAATTTGTACAGGCTCACCACAATTGGACAATAGAAGATTGGAAAAATGTTGTCTGGTCTGATTAGTCTCGATTTCAGCGACATTCAGATGGTAGGGTCAGAATTTGGCATAAACAACATGAAAGCATAGATCCATCCTACCTTGTATCAATGGTTCAGGCTGCTGGTGGTGGTGTAATGGTGTGGGGGATATTTTCCTGGCACGCTTTGGGCCCTTTAGTACCAATTGAGTCACGGCCTACCTGAGTATTGTTGCTGACCATGTCCATCCCTTTATGACTACAGTGTACTCATCTTCTGATGGCTCCTTCCAGCAGGATAATGCACCATGTCACAAAGCTCAAATCATCTCACCACCGGTTTCTTGAACATGACAATGAGATCACTGTACTCCAATGTCCTCTACAGTCACCAGATCTCAATCCAATAGAGCACCTTTGGGATGTGGTGGAATGGGAAATTTGCATCGTGGATGTGCAACCAACAAATTTACAGCAACTGTGTGATGTTATCATGTCAATATGGACCAAAATCTCTGAGGAATGTTTCCAACACCTAGTTGAATCTATGCCATGAAGAATTAAGGCAGTTCTGAAGGCAAAAGGGGGTCCAACCCGGTACTAGCAAGGTGTAACTAATAAAGTGGCCGACCAGTGTATATTAACATTCCCACAGCAAGGGGCACTGAACCTGAGAAGTTTAAAATTCATCCGAACCCAAGAACAAAAACTGAATATATCTCAGTCCTTAGATGTGGTGGCTGCATTAGTTTATTTTTTTCCTTTGTTTTCACTTGGTGATCCTGCCATAGACTGACAATGTTTAGCCACTGTACTGTATGTATGGAGGAGCACCGTTGTCACCCTAGGAAAGGAAGTGTATAAGGACTACAGAACGCCTCTCCTCTCCTCATCTATATAACCAAGGGGAGGTGTACTGTAGTTCACAGGTGAACTGGGCAGGGCTGATAACTCTGTAGAGTGCTCCCTAGATTAGGATCAATACATTTTTTTGTGCACTTATCAGGCAGACGGGTGGGGCTATCCCCCGGGATCCCTTAATGTCGGCATAGACTGCCATAACTTGTGATTCATAGAGATAGCAGAGGGAGGAGAGGAAAGCTACAAATCACATTAGGTGCTCTGGATTGAAGTGAACACTATAGAGGGATATGCTTTGTTCATTTTTCATTTCAGAGGTTTACAACCAGTTTAACGCCTTGGCGCCGGCCGCACGCAAATACGCGGCCTCTTAGCACCTGGTGCAATTGCTGCTCAAACAGCTATGCTGCGCGCTCCAGACACAGCAGCGCCTAACCAAAAGCTCACCATTGCTGCTTGCGTGCAGCGCTCTTAAGACCTCTTACGCCCGGTTCACATATGAGCCGCATGCGGCTCACAGCAGGGGTCCAGTGCGTCCTCATTCACCATTTCCGGTCCGATTTCAGCCTGAATTTTGGGCTGAATTTGGACCTGAAACGGACCAGAAGACTCACAGCATTTTTTTGCAAAACACACCGGACCCACTGCGGAGATATGTGAACCGGTTCAATAGAGAGCCGGTCAAAATCTCCTGCTATTGCGAATTGGATGTGGGCATCCAATTCTCAATGGTGTGAACCCAGCCTTAAAGGGCTGGGTGGTGCTGGCGTGAAAAGGTCAAGTATAGCGTATTTTCACGCAGGGCGTATTTTGAGTTGCTTAACTGCAAATTTATAGATTACCCACTAGAGGGAGCTCAGTGCAACTACATTGTCTGTCTGTTGCAATATGAGCTGCACAGGGTGTGCATTGTTTGCAGGTAGATGACTGTGAGAAGGAGCAGTAAAGCACAACCATTGTGCAGCACAGCAAAGCAGGAAGCAGAGCCTGCCTATGTAATCAACAAATATTGCTGGCCCCATCCCCTTATAATAATAAATTATACATAGAACCAATATTTTGCTTTTTTTTTTTTTATATGATTTTATATATCTGGCATGTACAGTATGTCAATTTTTTTTTTAAAGGACTATGCATTTCCTTTAATGCTAGTGGCCATTTTTTTTATTGCTGCTTATTTGCCAAGACATGTGGAATTAATAGCCTGATAAATTTACTGAGCAGTGTGTGAAGTTCTATGTAAATAATAATTACTGCAACACATATTTTAATAATTTAAGCCGGTTAAGGATGCCCACATCCACTGTATTCATTTTTTATGTGCAAAACGTAGGCGTCGGGGAGCAAATCAGACATCTGCAGAATCCCATTTCCTGGGTATTGATTTCCCTGCGCTGCATGCAACAGAACCGCAATGCCAGGGAAAACAAAAGCAATCGGTGTCACAGGTCGAATCAGCAGAAAATCAATGTGTCTCCATCTCAAATCATCGACAATATTAAAGACAACATCATTGTACAAATAGGCAAAGCCGTTTATGCTCCTCGGTAGTGGGGAACACCTTTGGTTAACTGCTTCCTTGCTGAAATTGCACCTTCTTGAACGATTAAATATTTTCATGAACTCGAGCAACCACTAACTGCTCATATAAGAGCCATAAAACCTAGAGTAATTGCGTTATTATTTAAGGAAAACTACAACTCTTCCCAGGAAAGATACCTAAAGTAGACCTCCAGTCAAAACTTTTTTGATCAGCTTTGTATACCGTGAAGAAAAATTTAGTTAGAACCAGAGGCAAACGTTTTTTCTTTATATTGAATAGAGTAAAGGAGGGTTATAACCCCGATCTGTTTTTGTTTTTTTTATGCCACCTGTCCTATTGGGTAGATTTCCCTGCACTTTCTGTACCATAGACAAAACATTAAGTGAGAGGAAATCTCTTATCAACGGGGTCATCAGAACTAAAGTGCCCTTTGAAAGATTTCCCCTCTTATTTCCTCTTCTGGGGACAACCCAGAATTTTCACTTTCACTCTTGGTGAGAACAGTAAACAGGACAAATGGAGAAAGTGAAAATCCCGAACGAGGGACCCAGACAGCACTCTATCCAAAACAAAAAAAAATTCATTTAGTTAAACTTTACCCCTTTCCACCAGCCCTGGTGTCCTCTTTAAAAGTACTAGATGCCCAGGGGGGCAGGAAGGATCGGCGATCATGTGACCACTCTGATTGGCTGTCACATGATCAGAAGCTGGTTACCGATGTTTACTCCAGACCAAGAGCCATTTTCAGCAGCTCGGTCTTTGTGCGCACTCCCAGCACATAAAAACATTGCCCACCCAGCAACACATATGTGCGGCGTGTGGGCATTAAAGCCCAGCTTTTTGCTGCCACACAAATGTGTTATGGCGTAAAGGGGTTAAAAACCCAGCTCCGGGTGGGATAGAGAGCTTGTCCTATGTCCATCCCTGCTCCTTGGGCCAACCTCAATCCCTGGACTCCAGGGATTACAAAACAAATCTAGCCTTGGTAGCAACTCTGAACAGCAAGGGTTAAATGCTCCTTAAAGTGGTTGTAAACAGAGACATATGAAAAACATGAACTTAAAGCATATCATTCTATAGTGTTTACTGGTCTCATTCCACTAAGTGTCATTTCTATCTGCTGCTTCGTTCCTCTGCTATAAGCATGAGTCACTTCTGATAAGTCTTCCTGACACCAAGAGAAAAATGGTGACAGGGGAGGGACCTTTATCTGACAGCCTCAGCTCTATTCCTGTGTGCTGTGTGAAGGGGACACACCCCTTTCCTCCAATCAGCTCTTATCTTGGCCTGTTCAGCAGTGGGAGGAATAGTGGCCCATTATTGGTATCAGTGGGAGGAGTGGTGCCCCATTATTGTTAATAGTGGGAGGAATGGTGCCCTATTGTTGGTAACTATGGGAGAAATTGTGCACAATTGTTGGTATCAGTGGGGGAAATAGTGCTCTTTTGTTGGTGTCAGGGGCATGAATGGTGCCCCATGATTAATGTCAGGGGGGAGAATAGTGCCCCATCATTGGTGTCAGTGGGAGGAATTGTGCCCTATCACTGCTGTCAGTGAGAGGAATAGTGCTCTATCATTGATGTCAGTGGGAGGAATAGTTCCCCAAGGAACAGATAAAGACAAGCAAGTGTCCCATCTGGCCTCCAGATTGCAGTTTGGAGACCATTACTTTAGGCTTACAGAATGTGGGCAGAATTCCCTGCTATGCTGATCATGTGGTGCCAACAGTCTCCCTTCTCCCTAGGCCAGGGATGCTCAACCTGTGGCCCCCAGGGCCCTCTGATGTTGCCTTCAACTCAACTTAAAACCAGGGAAGTGCATTCCCGGGGGGGAATTGTCCATCCGCAATGGCGACCCCACCCCATGCTCCAGGACCCATGCGGCCTTCCAGTCACATTCTGTTTTACATTTGGACAGGAGGGGCAGCGGGGGCGGTATATTACAGGAACCAATCCTCTCCATTTTCCTCCTGCAACCACTAAAAACCCATTTCTCCCTCCTCTACCCCCCTGTGGGCATTCAGCGGCTGTAAGAGGAAAATGTTCACTATGCTATTTAAATAAAAAATGTGAAATTCTGAAACATTTAATTTCATTGTGGCACGTGACCGCTTACCAAATTACTTAAGTGGCCCTCGCTCTTCAAAAGGTTGAGCACCCTGCTCTAGGCCTTGGCCAACCACAGATCTATGTTTCCGAAGTCCCAGTAGACTTCAGAAACGAGAAAGTATGCTTACTCTACATGGAAAATGGGGTTTAATGCATTTGGGTGCTAAAAATACAAACGCAAGCTACTCGCTAGGGGGAGAACCTCTGGGGGAATCCAGGATGGAAAAGGACCAGTGGATCCAAGTAGATGATAGGTTCAGCAATTGAATGCAATGCCAAGCTGCTGCAAGCAAAGCCAACAGAATATTGGCATGCATTAAAAAGGGGATTAACTCCAGAGATATAAAGATAATTCTCCCACTCTACGCATCTTGTGTGTGTCGTCCTGTTTTGGGCACCAGTCCTCAGGAAGGATGTGCTGGAGCTGGAAAGAGTTCAGAGAAGGGCAACAAAGCTAATAAAGGGAATGGAGGACCTCAGCTATGGGAAAAGACTACAAGCATTGAACTTATTCTTTCTGGAGAAGAGATGCTTGAGAGGAGATATGATAGTAATATATAAATACCTTACTGGTGACCTTGGCATAGGGAAAAAACTTTTTAGTAAAAGGAAGTTTAAAAAGACAAATGGCCATTCACTGAAATTGGAAGAGAGGCAGTTTAACCTTAAATTGCGTAGAGGGTTCTTTACTGTCAGAGCAATAAGCAGTGGCAGCTGGTGCTCAAAAGTTTTTTGGGGGCGCAAACAAACTGAAAAATATTGAACACCCCCCCCCCCAATCAATTGCAGCCTCACCGTGCCCATCAAATGCAGCCACTGTGCCCATCAAATGCAGCCACTGTGCCCATCATACGCAGCCACTTGTGCCCATCATACACGGCCACTTGGTGCCCATCATATGCATGCAGCCACTTGTGTCCCATCATATGCATGCAGCCACTTGTGTTCCATCATATGCAGCCACTTGTGCCCATCATATGCAGCCACTTGTGCCCATCATACACAGCCACTTGTGCCCATCGTATGCAGCCACTTGTGCCCATCATATGCAGCTACTTGTGCCAATCATATGCAGCCACTGTGCCCCATCATATGCAGCCACTTGTCCCCATCATATGCAGCCACTTGTGCCCCATCATATGCAGCCATCTGTGCCCATCAAATGCAGCCAGGCTCGGCTGTGACTTCACTAACCCCCCCATCCCCCACCGCGGCCCGGTCCGGCGGCACTTACCGCTCCTCTCCTGGAGTGACGAGGCTCTCCTCCTTGGCGGAAAGCGGCAGCTCTCTTCCTCCGCGGCTCTCTTCCTCAGCAGCTCTCCCCCTCGGCAGCTCCCTTCCTCCGCGGCTCTCCTCTTAGGCAGAAAGCGGTGGCTCTCCTCCTCGGCGGCTCTCCTCCTCGGCGGTAAGCGGTGGCTGCGGGTCCTGTGTCCACTTGGCTCGTCTTCAGGCTTCCTCCGCCGTGTCTCCTCTTCCGCCAAATCGTTAGGCATCCAATAGGATCGCCTAATGCTGTGGCCAATCGGGAGACAGGTCTCACTGAGCCAGAGGCTATGCGACACAACAGGGTGTGATGGGGACGCGGTGCTCTGTGCCCCCTGAGCCCACCCTAGTTTGAAGCCTATTAGAGCCTCTGGCTCTAATCATGTGCTTCAAAATACACCCCCCCCCCCCCGCCTATCCCCGCCATAGTATTTCATGTGTCCGGCGTCCTGAAAGGGGCCGGGAACATGAAAAAAGAGGGCGGTGGAGGTATCAGGGGGGGGCGGCGCCCATGCGCCCACAATGCACGGGCCGCCACTGGCAGTAAGGATGTGGAATTCTCTTCCACAAGCAGTGGCAGCAGCAGGGAGTATCGATGGGCATCTTAACAATCACAACCTACAGGGATATAAGATTTACTATTGACATAAACACATGCACACACACACAGGTTGAACTGGATGAACTAGTGTCTTTTTTCAACCTTACCGACTATATAACTATGTAACTTGGAATCAGTTCCCCTAGGGATGCAGACTTTGGCATTAGCAACTTAGGTATTTCAATGCATTGAAAACCCTGTTTGCTGTTTTTTTCTGCAATGTTATCATAACGCAAGGATCTCTTTAATTAATTCTTAGGCAGCCAATAGCATTCTTTGTTGGCATTTTTATTATTTATCCTCCCTTCACCTTTCTAAATGTACAGTACGGCGCCTTTTCAATACAGACACCTAAAAATAGCCACTTCCCTAGCTGGCTGTTAAGTACATCGGAATATGATTACACCTAGGAAGATCCTCGCTATCAGGGATAATGTTCCTGACAAGTCACTCAAATTACTTTAATTGCATGAGCCATCAAAGTACAACATGCTGCCTTGACATACACACAGGTAAAATGTTCGTCTCCCGACATATAAAGCTTTCAGTTTGAAGATCAGCAAGCGTCGAGCGCGGGAGGGATATAATTTTATTTGAAGGTGACACAGGAGGAAGCGGGCTCGGTGTTTATTTTAAACATGTGTCATTCTTACTTAGCGGTTCTGTAACTGAACACCCCGTGACATCACTATTTTGAGATTAGGATAAGTTCAGTCTGCAGGGCCGTACAACATTTATGAAGACTTTACATTATTTAGTCTGTTGTATCCTTTTACTGTTGTGATGCGGCTGTTTCGAAACCCTGTGGCCCTTCTTTTTAATATATAAAAAAAAAAAAAGGACCAGGAAGATAAGTGTCTAAGTGTCTGTTGGCGTGCACCACGCTGTCTGGAACGTTTGATAGATGACAGGCACTTTTTGACACATGACTTGTCAAAAAGAATAGGAAATGCCCTCAGCTTTGACAAAGGAATAGAATATATTAGGGGATGAGATAGGCAATAATGGATAGACGTTTTATTTTTTTCCCTGAATGTTTTTGTCATTAGCACATATGACACACAGAAAGGGATCTTTACTGAGAGAGCTGTGAAATTTTAGAAACGTTTTTCACAGAAAGTGGCCCTATTGGACATAACTGAAGTTAAGACCCTGTAGAGTTAATAGATACCATGGATAGGTCAAGCAGGGTTGCACAGTAGCTTATTGGTTAACACTTGCAGCACTAGGGTCTATATGTTGAGTTGTGGTGAGGACTATGGGGTTGATATACTAAAACTGGAGAGTGCAAAATCTGGTGCAGCTCTGCATGGCAGCCAATCAGCTTCTAACTGCAGCTTGTGCAATTAAAGTGTTACTAAACCCAGTAATATGAAAATAGTTCTGACTCCAGAATTATGCAGGCACCATCAAATGGAAGGTCAATCAGCTCAGGGAACCCCTAGCAACTTCTGGAGGAACCGATTGACTGATAGGACCTGGGATCCTTAGGGTTTACCATGACCATTACTTGGACTCAAGACACCCCTTTACCTTGGATAATGCTCAGGATGAACTGGGAATTTGGGAATTCCGAGGCCCAAGTAATGCTTAGGGTTGACACTAAAGAGGCTAAGTAGCCCTTAAAACTAAACTAATACTGTTCTATAGAATCCTTGTTAGTCAGCCAACTTATCAATTTTAAATAGAGGTCCACTTTAAGAAAGTTACATTATGGTTTTATGAGGCAAAATTGCTAAAATAACCTAAAAGTGGACACAAAGTTAAAGCAGAACTAAAGCCTGCAAATAGATTTTGCTCCAGCTATGTGACATCCCTCATCTACTTTACTGGCGACATCTTTTCTCCAGCTTCTTCTGGGTGCAGGGTCTTCAGCTGTCTTGATTGGCTAGGGAGGAATGACACAACTCTCCCATATGTGCATGGGAATTCATTCTGCCACTGAGATGTGCCGAGAATAAACTAAGCTACGCATGCGCAGCTCCGTGTACATTCTAAAGGAGACTGTGAGCAGGCAGATACATTTGTTTTATTGCAGAAGAGTTTGCCTGCTTGCAGTTTTTTACTTTTAGTTCTGCTTTAAAAAGGCACTATCACCTTGCCCATACAGGCTAAAGTCACAGTGCCTCCTGATAACCTGTCAGTAAGTCCCTTGCAGCCTCTCCACTCCATTGGAGCCCTCACTCTATTTTTCTAACACAGCTGGCCTTTAAGGTAAGGGGGACCATGTGACCTCCAGAGTGTTCAGGCCTGACCTTCCAATCAGCTAATGGGGGCATGAGTGGGTTATCTGGAGACACTGTATAAAGGGGGCAGGTGGCAGTGTCTCTAATACTTGGATGTTTAAGGCTACTGTACATGAGAGCTGACCATGGGGCACAAAAAAATGTTAATTTAAATACAGTATATACCTCAATAGCCCCAAAGGATATACATCCACTTTGTTTGCACCAAATGCCTTTGCAAACCCAGTTATTACCTGTTAATTGTAGCAGTGACATTATCACTATGCTGTACATAGCCTTTGCAGAGAACAGAGCTGTGGGAGGGGCTCAGCAGGTCCACCCACTACAGGCATGCAGAAAACTACAGGAGGGGGAGGAGACAAGACCAGTCACCCTGTGCAAAGGAGAAAGAGCAGCAGTGACTGGTCTTTATTACAGGCAGATCCTGCAGAGAATCAAAGTTTCACACTGGATTTCTGCACAGATCTGGAAGAAATACACAAAACACACCAAGATTCCAGGAAGAATACACTTGACGAATGTATTTAGACAATAATTGCTTATCCTGGAGTTCAGCCTTAATATAACATCTATTTAAACTGGCCATACATTAATAATTATTTTCTTTTAACCACTGGAAGGACAGTCGGCACTCGGGTAAACGTCAAATGGCAATGTACTTTATTGAAATTACATGAAACAGCTGTAAAACAGGCAACGCATTTCGGCCCTCAAGCCTTGGTCAGCGGGTTGAACGAAACAAAATGATGGTGAGGAGCCTTCCCCGCCATCAGAACTCACTGACCAGTGTTGCTGACTATAGCCAGCGACACTGATAATGCAAGAAAAAATCTGACAGGTTAGTTGAACAGAAGCCGATCTGTAGATCGACTTCTATATAACCAGCCTGTCCATAGACGGATCGTCATTCAGCCAGTCCCTGCTGAACCAGCCAAATTTCGATCCATGTATGGCCACATTTAGGAGGCCCTTGTAAATCCAATAGTTGCAGGAGAGGATGGAAAAACAAGATATATTTTCTTTGCTCTTCCCCCCTTATTTTTGGAATTCAAATATGTTTCTTTCCATCCGGTAGCAGGTGTCCTGGGTAGATGAGACATTCACACAGTCACCCCAGACTTCAAGTGTTTACCACTTAAATAGAAATTCTCATTTTTCATGATGTCAAAAACTGAAAAGATCCCTGACTATGAAGACTTTGCTTCTGCATCTGCGGTACTAAACATCTGCTAAAGCAAAAAAGACTTTTATTACAAACTCCGAGTTTTATATATTTGCTGTTCATTTCCAGAACTTATTCAAGGCTGCCGTGATTAAAGAGATATTTTACTGGGAGGATACAATTGTGCTGTCATTCTCTACAATATGTCTGGAAGAAAACTCTCTAGATTCACAGGTGTAACGCAAGTTACAATGACGACTCTAGCCAGAACAAATGTTACCAAAATATTACCCCTCTCTCTCTCACTCCTTCCTTTCTTCCTTTCTCTCTCCTCTTCTTTCCTTCACTTCTCTTCTCCCCCCCTTCCTTCCTTCCTTCCTTCCTTCCTTCCTTCCTTCCTTCCTCTCTCTCCCTCTCTATTTCCCTCACCCCTTCCTTCCTCTCTCTCCTATTCTTTCCTTCCTTTCGCCCTCTCTCCTCTTCCTTCCTTCTTTCCTTACTTTCCTCCCTTTCTTTCCCCCTTCCTTCCTTTCTATCTCTCTCTCTCCCCTTCTTCCTTCCTCTCTCTCTCTCCTATTCTTTCCTTCCTTTCTCTCCCCCCCCCCCCTTCCTTAATTTCTCCCTCTTTCCCCTTACATAGTTACATAGTTAGTAAGGTTGAATAAAGACACCAGTCCATCCAGTTCAACCTGAGTGAGTGTGTGTCTACAACCCTGACCCTTGTCCCTAACCCTGTACATCGCACACTCACATCAGTCCCTACCCTCAATCCAAGGTCCCCATTCATATACTAGGGCCAATTTTGGACAGAAGCCAATTAACCTACCAGCATGTCTTTGGAGTGTGGGAGGAAACCGGAGTACCCGGAGGAAACCCACGCAGGCACAGGGAGAACATGCAAACTCCAGGCAGGTAGTGTCGTGGTTGGGATTCGAACCAGCGACCCTTTTTTACTGCTAGGAGAGAGTGCTAACCACTGCACCACTGTGCCACCCAATCCCCTTCCTTTCTCTCTCCTCTTCTTTCCTTTTTCTCTCCTTCCTTCCTTCCTTCCTTCCTTCCTTCCTTCCTTCCTTCCTTCCTTCCTTCCTTTCTCTCTCTCCCCACCTTCCTTTATCGCTCTCTCCCTCTCCTTCCTTTCTCTACCCCCGATTCCTTCTTTTCTCTCTCATCTCTTCTTTACTTCCATTTTCTCCCTCTCTCCCCCCTCCTTCTTTTCTCTCTCATCTTATTTCCTTCCTTTCTATCTCTCTCTCTCCTCTTCCTTCCTTTCTCTCTCTCTTTCCCTATCCCCTTCCTTCCTCTCTCTCCTATTCTTTCCTTCCTTTCTCTCCCTTTCTTCCCCCCTTTCTTCCTTTCTATCTCTCTCTCTCTCCCCTTCTTCCTTCCTCTCTCTCTCCTATTCTTTCCTTCCTTTCTCTTCCTCTCTCTCCCCCTTCCTTCCTTCCTTCCTTTCTCCCTCTCTCCCCTTCCTTTCTCTCTCTCTCTCCCCTTCCTTTCTCTCTCTCTCTCTCTCTCCTCTTCTTTCCTTTTCTCTCCTTCCTTCCTTCCTTCCTTCCTTCCTTCCTTCCTTCCTTCCTTCCTTCCTTCCTTCCTTCCTTCCTTCCTTCCTTCCTTCCTTCCTTCCTTCCATCCTTCCTTCATTTCTCTCTCTCTCCCCTCCCTTCCTTTAATGCTCTCTCCCTCTCCTTTTCTTTCCTTCCTTTCTCTCCCTCTCTCTCCCCCTCCTTCTTTTCTCTCTCCTCTTCTTTCCTTCCTTCCTTTCTCTCAACTTTCTTCCTTATTCTCTTTCTTTCACCTTTCTTCCTCTCTCTTTCTTCCTTCCTCTCTCTTTCTTCCTTCCTCTCTCTTTCTCTCACCTTTCTTCCTTTCTCTCTCAGTCTTTCTTTCTCTCTCCTCTATTTTCTTTTCTTTTTCTCTCTCCTTCCTCCTCTCTCTCTTCCCCCCTTCCTTTCTTTATCTCTCTCTCTCTCTCCTCTTCTTTCCTTCCTTTCTCTCCTTTGCTCCCCCCACCTTTCTTTCCTTTCTCTCTCCCCCCCCCTTCTTTCCTTTCTCTTTCGCTCTCCCATTCCTTCCTTATGCATAAGCAGACTTGGTAGGTGACATAATCCATTTCCTCATTTTAGTGACCAAAAGCTGCTTAAAATTCATAAAAAATTGCCTTTATGTATGACCAGCATGGAAACTCTAAGTGATTATTTTACCAAGATCTAATCCAATCAGATAGCGATGATATTTTGTTCTTGGATTTAGATATGATTTAACTGTATCAAATTATGATGCAAAGACTTCATCACTGTCCCTTTAAATGTTCACCTGGTAGTATTACTGCCATTGTCAAGCGGTTCAAGCTGCTTTGGAAGTTTTTATTAAGGTGAAGGAAGGAAATCTGAATTCATAGTACCTGTCAATTATACATCAAAGGCCACCTAGGAAGCCACATATTAATTGTGACCTTTTCCCTGGGGAGGAAAGTGATAGATTATTTAGCAAGCCGACTGTTGACTATAAATCAGAGAGGTATAGAGAAAGAGATGAGGGAAATGTACAGTATAAGTAAAATATCACAGTATCTGTATGATAAAGAGGACCATTCTACTGAGAACAGACAGCAGGAAAAGGTCCACACCTATTATTTAAAGTAAAATGAAAGCCTAAAGCCGCGTACACACGAGCGGAATGTCCGACAGAAAAAGTCAGACAGAAGCTTTTCATCGTCTATTCCGATCGTGTGTATGCCTCATCTGACTTTTTTTTCCCGAAAATTCTGACGGACCTAGAAATGGAACATGTTCTAAATATTTCCAACAGAACCAATTCCTATTGGGAAAACCGATCGTCTGTATGCTGTTCCGACGGACCAAAATCCACGCATCTGAAATCTGAAGCAAGTACGAGACGGAAGCTATTGGCTACTGGCTATTGAACTTCCTTTTTCTAGACCTGTCATACGTGTTGTACGTCACCACGTTCTGGACGGTCAGACTTTGGTGTGACCGTGTGTATGCAAGACCGCTTGAGCGGAATTCCGTCGGAGAAACCTTTGGCGTTTATTCCGACGGCAAAACCGGTCATGTGTACAGGGCATAACACTATTCTTAAAAAAATATCCTCCCCCCTCCTCCTACCTATCCTGCCTACCCTGTGCAAAAATGATCTGTGTACTTACAGTCTGTAGTCTTCTCCAGTCTGGTCACATGATCCTGCAGCTCAAGCTCTCCTCTGTCAGTGAGCTGCTGCTGCAGGGGAGAGGAAGGAGCACTGACAATAGCTGGGCCACAGGAACTTTTGGGTCATGTCAACGCTCCTGGTATTCAAAGCTGTTGTTGAGCACAGAAGTTTTGAAAAGAGGGGAGCACCACACAAGCTTTTACAGACTTTTAAAATATTTTTTACTTTGGAACAGCCAACACGTTTCGGGGGCTCAGCACTCCCCCCTTTATCAGGACTAAAAACAAGATGATGCAGGCGCTTGGATTAGAAAGGCACTTTTGGATTGCAAAGGTGCCTTTCCAATCCAAGCACCTGGACCATCCTGATTTTAGCCCTGATGAAGGGGGAGTGCTGAGCCCCCGAAAAGCGTTGGCGGTTCCAAAATAAAAATGTTTTAAAAAGTTTGTACAAGCCGGTGTGGCGCTCTTCTCAAAACTTCAACGAACCCCTCTGGTTTTCCAGCAAGACCCCACAGTTGCTGGTGAGCAGCCTCTAGACCACAAACCACCTTGGAGGAGAGGGATATCTGAGCCTGCAGTGGGTGTGTTTGGGTATTCCTCCCCGGCAGTGCTAAGGAAGGGTAGGTTAAAAGAGAGGGATATGTGAGCCTGAACTAGATGTGTTTGGGTTTTCCTCTTTAGCAATTATAGGAGGTTAGGTTGTGAGAGGAATATATGTGACTGGCAATTATGTTCTTGTAAGCATCTTTTGGGACTGAGAAGAGAGAAGTCACAGAGAGAAATCTGGAGAGTGAATGTTAAGTGAAGCTTTGCATCTCATTTCAGCTTCCGATAAGACCAGAAGGTTTTGTTATCAATGTGATAACTTTATATATTAAAAATTTTTATAGTCTGGTTGCACATTTGAATACATATTTTTTTCTTTCTAATTGGGAAGAAAGACAGAAACATTAGAATACAATTCGTTTTTCCTGGTGTTCCTATTACATAATTAGTACAATACAGAAGAGTACGACGTTACCACTTACATGTCATTTTTACAAATTTTGAAAAGAATACATTTGCATAAATGATTAGCGTAACCAAAATATCTAAATCATGTGTACAGATGCAAATTTCCATGGGTTTGTCACTGTAAAAATGCTGAATAGAAGTGCTGTACTCATGGAGGAATTACAACCGTCATTTAGACCCTCCATTGTGCTCATCAGAACCTAGGGGTTGTTGTTTTTCTATTTTTTTCTATTATGTATTTAAAGCAGAACTCCCAACATAAAAACTTTATAACTGTATTCCTCAATAGTCAATGCAATTCGTTTCATTCCAAATTAGTTTTTTAATGAATTTCGACAAATTCGTTAATGAAAACCCGTTTAAAAAAATTTTCTGAATATTCGTAAATTCGAATATTCGAAAATTTGTAAATTCCTAAATACGTCAATTAGAAAATTTGAAAATTCAGAAATTCTAAATTCGAAAATCTGAAAATTAAAAAATCTGAAATAATAACTAACTTATAATAACTTAAGTATTACTAACTCTTAAAGTATAGGTATTGGAATTTCTTTTCAAATTTGTCTGTTACGAATATGAATTTATCTGAAGTTACGAGTTATTCAGAATAATGAATGCTGTATCTAAACGTATGGAAAATAACAGATTAATAATAATAAATAATAATAATAATTATTATTATAATTATTTGTTATTATTTGTTAATAATTTGTTCTGTTCTATTTGTTTGACATCCCTGGCGATATGATTATTTCAGATTTTTGATGCTCAAAGCGGTACAATGTTTTGCATGGAAATATGGCAATTTATATGGTAGGCCTGTAATTCTTAGGAATAACACACTTAAATCTGTCCAAACAAGAGTCTAGTAGACAGCCGGGTATGATAAAGCTTGAAACACAAAATCATAAATTATAATATAATAAATTACTATAAATAATTATAACAAGTAATAATCTAATAATAATAACAATTATTCAATAATGTAATTCTTTACATTATTGAATAATAGATCTTTAGAGCACAATTTGCATGCTAATGTCGGATCAGTTAAGACCGTGATCCGACTTTGATCCGACTTCAGTGATATTCAGTGGGCTGAAGTAGGATCAAAGTCAGACCAAAGTAGTGCAGAGAGCATTTTTAAAGTCGGACTGACCTGTGTCGGACAAGTGTAGACGGCTCTCATAGGGAAAAATTGCTTTTCATATGTCATGAGACATGAGCTCCCAATATCGGAGCGTTTGTCGTACCAGTGTGAACCCGGCCTTAAGGAATTTACACACATAACTGAGTCCAGGGTTTCAATGAAAGACAGCTGTTTGAAAGTAGATAACCACCTTCTACACTTATGAATTCATCTGGTCATTTGCAAAGTCATCTTACCTGATCTGATATGCTGTGTTTTATGCAATTCTGCTTTGTTGAGGAACTCATAGACCAGTGATGGCAAACCTTGGCACCCCAGATGTTTCGGAACTACATTTCCCATGATGCTCATGCACTCTGCAGTGAAGTTGAGCATCACGGGAAATGTAGTTCCACAACATCTGGGGTGCCAAGGTTCATCATCACTGTCATAGACTCTATGGAGTTGATACTAAAATTGTGCAAAATTTGGTGCAGCTCTGCAAAGAAACCAATCAGCTTCCACATTTTTTTTGCCAATGCTTAATTGAACAAGCTGAAGTTAGAAGCCGTTTGGCTACCATGCACAGCTGCACCAGATTTTGCACTCTCCAGTTTTAGTAAATCAACCCCAATGTAGCAGTACCCTGACCTGGATGTTTTTCAGCTTGAAGTATCAGCAGAGTCCATCGGCAAAAAGACTTGCCCAATTAATGTTACTTGCCTCCTAGTAAACCAGCGCCTGTGCTTCTACGCTTTTTAGGTTCAAATTAAATGTTGGCATAATGCAGCCATTCTTATATAGGGAAGTGCCTGAAGATTCAGATGAATAAAGGCACCCAGATCCAGAATCTATGTCTGATAGCACTCTGATTACTACGGCAGTTTATATTAAAACCTGAAATAAAGGCCCACAATGCACTGCTTTGATAGCTCTCACATGCAAATACTGACATACCGGAGAAGGGAAAGATGGGTCAGAGAAGGATAATCATAGTTTACTGAGCACAGGTAAAAAATCATTGCTGGAAAACCCGTCTGTGCTGTATGTAAAAACTATTAATGCATGGCCAATTTGGTATTTACATCATCCATTGCTTTCTAGTAGCTTGTCAATAGGAAGGGCATTGTACTCCTAAAGAAATATGGGAGCAATGTCTGCCTGCCTGCCTGCCCATAATTCACTATTATCCATTAATCTGATTTTATATATGCACAATGTAAATGTAATCTGTACTGAAAGTTATCCCTCTCTGCTCCCCGGCAGGAAATTGCACCAGCAGTTTGAAATGTACAAAGAGCAAGTAAAGAAGATGGGCGATGAAGCTCAGCAGCAACAGGAGCAGAAGGGGGACGCTCCCACCTGCGGGATCTGCCACAAAACAAAGTTTGCAGATGGCTGCGGCCATAACTGTTCATATTGCCAAACAAAGTTCTGCGCACGTTGTGGAGGGAGAGTGTCATTGCGCTCAAGCACGGTAAGCCACTGAACATCGGACGGTTGATGTATTACAACAGCAAGATATTTCTAGTACCCAGTTACTCTCCGGTACCCCCTAAAAATGTGTACATTCTTTGATGATATCCACTCCGTGTTTATAAAGTTTATGTTTGTCACCGCTCTACTACTATATCTATATAAAAAAGTACTACTGGTCAAAAATAATCAATAAGTGAAAAGGTATGCAGCTAGGCACGGTTCCCACATCTACTAAACAAAAAATAGACAAGAAGGAGTGCAGCACTACTCTTCCTATAAATATATATGAAAATTGCTAGGACCTATTGTATATCCTTCACAAAAAAGCATAATTAAATGTGAAATAATTAAATAATATAATGCATAACAATTGTTATTTCAAAATAATAAAGCACAAAGTGACTATGCAAACAACTGCTCAAATTGAAGTGCATAAAGTACAAATAATGTTAATGTGAAACAGTGGTGGGGACTCCTGAAATGAAATCAGAGTTTCCACTTGGTGGATATAATAATGCAAAAAATGTGATATATAAAACAAATAAAAAACTGCTATAGTGAAATAATGGTGGAACCCCCTTTCACAATCTCATCAATCAAAATGGTGAATAAAAAACATATATACTGTATCCTTTAACAGTCCATGTACAAATGAATCCCAAACACCACATGATCTGCGACCAGTCTACATATGTGCTCACCTTCCACTATGATCTATTAATTTATCATAAGGTCAAAATGTGCCTTCCCCCACCAGGGGTCTTATCCAGCTTTAGAAATCTCCAGATTCCCCAACACTTTACCTTGCATCTACTCTTTACAATTGGTTCAAAAGTCTTCAGCATTCAGGTGTAAGCTTAAAGAGGATTATAAAAATGGCACCATGGTGCTTTATCATATCAAAACCTCAAACTTTATTAAAAATACAAAAGTACATTTACATTTTATAGTGCACCAAAATCTGTACACATAGATGCACAGCTTTGAAAAGTTTGAGTGCATTGCCCCCTTAAGAACCATCAAGATATCAGCATCTCATGACACCAAGTGGAACTTCCTGTTCAGAGTGATGATGTCACCGACTCCGCTCCCCGACACGGGTCTTCACCAGTCATGTGACTTCCTCCAGGGCTTCGCACATGGAATGTTAAAAGATATATATGTTTTTTTATTCACTATATTGATTGATGAGATTGTGGAAGTTCTATCAGAAGGGGTTTTTCACCACTATTTTACTATAGCATATTTTCATTAGTGTTATATATTTAATTTTTGCATTATTATATCCACCAAGTGGAAACTCTGATTTCGGGAGTCCCCACCACTGCTTCACATTAACACATCATTTGTATTTAATTTAGAGCAATTGTTTGCATAGTCACTTGTGCTTTATTATTTTGATTTAAAGCGGAGTTCCACCCAACAATTGAACTTCTGCTTATCGTGTTCCTCCCACCCTCCAGTGTCACATTTGGTACATTTCAGGGGGGAGCAGATACCTGTCTAATACAGGTATTTGCTCCCACTTCCGGTGAAAGATCGCCGCAGAACCTGCGGGGATCTACGCCATGTCCGGCCCCTCCTCCTTCCTCCCTGCTGTCTTCTGGGAGACACACAAGTCCCAGAAGACAGCAGGGACCAGTCAGAACGCGCAGTGTGATTCACGCATGCACAGTAGGGAACCAGGCTGCGAAGCCGCAAGACTTCACTTCCTGATTCCCTTACTGAAGATGGCGACGGCCCCACCCGTCTCCAGATATACTAGATGCCGGGTACTCAGTTCAGCAGACCCTGTCTGTACAGCTTCCTATAGGCCCTCTTTGTGTTCACATTATATCAGTGCAGATTGCTAAATTTGGGAGGCATCTCTGATGATTAGAGCTGTTTTTTTGCCCTGATTCTAACAGCAGATCCCAGCTTTCTTGAATGGAGAGCTCAATGCATGTAAGCAAAGTACACTGATTTGGTGCCATTCATCCTTAAGGTGTACCTTTTATGACAAATATGACATTCCAAAGATAGACATCAATGTCCGGTTCAGTTCTGTCCCTTTTAACTAATGACACTAGCATTCATTTGTGGCATGTGAAGCAGAGATAAGACAGTTCCAGCACCATATAATCTCAGGGGAGACGGTCACAATTTAAAGAAACATTTATTTGCAATATCACTTGCGTTAATTCCTGAAGGTGGTCTGAAGGTGCTGCATAGGATAGACATTAGGACAGAAAGAGCCGAATTGGGAGTCTGCCATCTGATGGTTCTAGGCATCTTCACTGTATAGCAGCCTTCCTCAACCTTTATCACATAGGTACCCTTACAATAATTTTCAGGTCTCTGGAAACCCTTACTAAAACCAAAATCAGGTATCAATGGCAAAAATTCCTCTTACATTGGTGGGCAGTAGGGATAATGCAACTCTTATGCCCCGTACACACGGTCGGATTTTCCGACGGAAAATGTGTGATAGGACCTTGTTGCCTTGTTGTCGGAAATTCCGACCATGTGTGGGCTCCATCACACATTTTCCATTGGATTTTCCGACACACAAAGTTTGAGAGCAGGATATAAAATTTTCCGACAATAAAATCCGTTGTCGGAAATTCCGATCGTGTGTACACAAATCCGACGGACAAAGTGCCACGCATGCTCAGAATAAATTAAGAGATGAAAGCTATTGGCCACTGCCCCGTTTATAGTCCCGACGTACGTGTTTTACGTCACCGCGTTTAGAACGATCGGATTTTCCGACAGCTTTGTGTGACCATGTGTATGCAAGACAAGTTTGAGCCAACATCCGTCGGAAAAAATTCTAGGATTTTGTTGTCGGAATGTCCGAACAAAGTCCGACCGTGTGTACAGGGCATTACAGTGGTGGTGAAAATATCACCCTTACAAACAGTTAAAAAGATCATTGCTGCTGGCTTTGCCCCTGGAATTATGTAGGTGCCATCCAATAAAAAGTCGATCAGCCTTAGCTCAAGGAACCCCTAACAACTGCTAGAGGAAGCCTGGTTGAGAGTGGCTGCTGTATCTATATTGTTCACTCTGCATGCTAAAAGTGCATTGTGTAAAAATGCCACCTGTCAGTGGTCATTTTAGGCTGGGTACACTTGTCAGTGGTAATTTTAGGCTGGGTACATACGGCTTGAATATCGGCCGGTGAAATAAAATGCTAAAATAAATATTATCCAAGGGTGGTTACGGATTCCCTCTATTTATTGTATATATGTATTAACTTGTCTATTCCTATAGTTAGCTAGTCTATTAAAACTCTAATAATCTCACTGTTGATAAGCATAATGATATAAGGTTAGCTATGAAAACAAACACACTGCTTAGTAAAACAAGTCTTATTTATTTCCCAAGAAAATAGGAAAATGTTAACATGAAAACACTAAAGGAAAATATTATAGAGCAGATAACAAAAGAGCATCAAATATACGTATCGCAAGGCTGTCTTCTAGATATTGTCCTGTCAGCTGGGCTAAAAAATGGTAACAGCACTTTTTAAACTTCATCCATACACCGTCCAGACCCAACCCCATTGCCAGCCCGTTTAGGTTTTTAACGAATGAAAGTAGTTACGGGGCAGTCCTTCTCAATATATTATATTTCTGTCCATCCTGCTGTATTGGCCTCTAGGGGCAACATTCGTCCATGTATCATCGCTATGTGACCCGAGTCATCTTCAGTGACTATTGATCCTTTGATTTTTTGTAGCCCACCTTCATCAATCATCCTGGCAGCCATGGCCCTCTTTGAAGCTTGCTTGCAGAGTGAAATCACACCAGTTGGTCAGGAGCCAAGCTTTGTTCAGCCTTGCTAGAGGTCCTGACTTCTTCTTTCAGATGAAGATTCTGATATGCTACATAGCTTTAATGTGCAACTTGTTAAAATCCAGACAGTCCCCAAGAATGCGGAGACTTGGTTTATCCAGATTTCATATTTCAAACACACCTTGTATTATGAAATAAAACATGTTGCCTTCCAACAGCCGGTTTCTGTCGGACTGGCCGATACTGGACGATATTTGGCCTATGTGTGTCCCAGCCTAAAATGACCACTGACAAGTGTGTACAGCTGTCTTTCTAACAACCGGCTTTTGTCGAATGGACATGCTGGAAAACCAGCATCCGATCAGAACTCGTAGTCAGTGGCTGCAAGCTCTGATCAGTGTATTCTGTCAGGGGGGCAGTCCCCCTGTCAGAACACAAAAGCACAGAGAGGGAGATTGCCGCACTAACAATGCTTGTGTTAGTATGGTGATCTGTTCGTTTTTTTTATTTCGTTCAGCCCGATGGGTATACCTAGCCTTAGTCGTTGTGTATGGTAAAGTGTGAATGGCAAAGTCAGCTTTCAAAGTAGCTCAAAGGAGGTAACCATGGACGATCCACTTATATATTTCCAGCCTTGCTCATTCAAATAAAGAAAGGTGTCTGTAAATATAAACAGAGTACACTGACACAGTATAGTGAGCACCTTACTTTATTAAAAGGTTAAACACCTACAAACTAGTCAGCAAAAGAAGGATGTTACCCATTTCAGGGGGTAATAGGTTATGTGGACCAACTGGAGGTGTGTCCTGGGAGATCCGATGTTTATTCCCAACCACACTGACAGTGGCATGTTCAGTGGCCATGAGCACTCATCAGTCACTTGTTTTATCACGGTTACGTGATAGTTTACTTTTTTTAGGGGTTGTATTCAATATGCGCAAAGAGAGATCACACAAATATTTACAAGGTATAACATTTAACGAAAGTAATGACAGATACAGATAATAATATTAGAAAATATAACAAGAAAACTGAACTAAAGATGCTGTTTCTGCCATGGAGTCCCGTTTATTGATTGCAAGCTCTGTTATGAGACTGAGATCTTACAAGTTTTGGATGTGGTAATATAGGACCTGAATGTAAGGAAAGAAGAAAGTGGGCTTGGCCGCATCCTGGTCAGTTAACAATAACATTACTTTGGTATGGTTTCAGCTAAGGTACAGCCATATTTATGTCCTTATATGGCCCCTTAACCAAGATTCGGAAACTTAAAATTCATTAGTGAGTCACAATATTAATAAGGAAATATGTAATATGCAAATTCCCAATCAGTCACTCTAGAACAGTGATGGCGAACCTTGGCACCCCAGATGTTTTGGAACTACATTTCCCATGATGCTCTGGCACTCTGCTGTGTAGTGGAGCATCATGGGAAATGTAGTTGCAAAACATCTGGGGTGCCAAGGTTCGCCATCACTGCTCTAGAATCTACTCTTCCTACTGTCCCCTAAGATTTATTTTAATAAAGTGAAGTGAATACTACACTTTGTTGTTGTGCTGTACTCTCTGTTAGTTTAGAAGCACTATCCCAGGCTATGCGATAGTATGACAGTTTATGTTAAACTGGTCATGTGATATGTAGTTATAGCGATCTCCCTCCTTCATCAGACTGGGTTAATATATACATTCCTGTCTGTATGCTTCTAAGAACAGGAGTTACACTCTCCAGATTTACAAACTTGACTTGAGGGTTGATATACCTTATACTAGGTTCAATTTACTAATTTATAACTATTGCTGGTAATAAGAACAATGAAATAGCTGAAAAAAATGGTGGTAATGGCTAATGCCAAATGTGGTTTGCGCTTCTTGGTCTCATGAAATGACAGTGGAGACAACATGGACCAAGGATGTAAGCTCGGTCTGTGCAGTCCGTGGAGTACGATGAACTTTGATGTTGAGCTAGATAGACATACACTATATTACCAAAAGTATTGGGACACCTGCCTTTACACGCGCATGAACTTTAATGGCATCCCAGTCTTAGTCCGTAGGGGTCAACATTGCGTTGGCCCACCCTTTGCAGCTATAACAGCTTCAACTCTTCTGGGAAGGCTGTCCACAAGGTTTAGGAGTGTGTATATGGGAATGTTTGACCATTCTTCCAGAAGTGCATTTGTGAGGTCAGGCACTGATGTTGGACGAGAAGGCTTGGCTCACAGTCTCTGCTCTAATTCATCCCAAAGGTTATGGACCTTGCTTTGTGCACTGGTCCAAATCATTTGGTTGAGGAGGGGTTGTGGTGTGGGGTTGTTTTTCAGGGGTTGGGCTTGGCCCCTTAGTTCCAGTGAAGGGAACTCTTAAGGCGTCAGCATACCAAGACATTTTGGACAATTTCATGCTTCCTACTTTGTGGGAACAGTTTGCGGATGGCCCCCTCTTTTCCAATATGACTGTGTACCAGTGCACAAAGCAAGGTCCATAAAGACATGGAAGAGCAAGTTTAGGGTGGAGGAACTTGACTGGCCTCAACCTGATAGAACACCTTTGGGATGAATTTGAGCAAAGACTGCGAGCCAGGCCTTCTCGTCCACATCAGTGCCTGACCTCACAAATGCGCTTCTGGAAGACTGGTCAAACATTCTTATAGACACCCTCCTAAACCTTGTGGACAGCCTTCCCAGAAGAGTTGAAGTTGTTATAGCTGCAAAAGGTAGGGGCAACCAACTGAATGTTGAACCCTACGGACTAAGACTAGGGTGTCATTAAAGTTCATGTGCGTGTACAGTTAGGCATCCCAATTCTTTTGGTAATATAGTGTATATCTTTTTTACTTTACTATAACTCTGGCTTGTAGCATTTACTATATCTTAACGAATCACTATTGTAAATTATGACCCCCACTAGGTTTTGCTCACCAGAGATTATTAAGTAGAATTATATATTTTAAGTAGGAAATATAGCACCAAGAATAGGGACTGAGGCCTCTTCCGTGGATGGCCAGGGGACAGTAAAAACAAGCAGTTGAGCCCTGGTTATATCAGCCCTGACCAGTCACCTAAAAGCTACCATACAACCGAAGGGAGCTGTTCACATGCCGCAGCTTTGCTGCTTCAAATTTAACTTGGCATGTTGAGTGGACAGGTGTCACCACCTGTCATACTCACCCACTGAAGTGGAAGGGACCCATTAGTCCCATTAAAAACTTCTGTTTAGCAAAAAAAAATAAAGACATTCAGGAAGCGGCAGGATCGCCTCCTGAGCTCTTTGGAGCAGATCACTTTTCAGCAAATATAATGTGAACTTAGCCTTACAGTAGTGATGTTGCTTAATGGTTTAGGTGGGTTAGTGGCATTGCTCCCTAAAATTCACTAAATATCGGGTTTTGGAGAGATGAAAATCCAAACCCTGAATGTAAAATTCAAGACTTGGTACCAGTTAGTCTAATAAAAACTTTATGAATCAACATTAGGTCCCAATAAAAATGATGATGCACTAAATATAATCCAATGAAGAATACCTAAATAGGGACTTGTTGTACATAATACGCACTTTGGAATTTAATTCAATTAGAAACCATATTAAATATCTCACAAATCACAAGGTTCACCAAATTAACGGTTCTGTATGACGTACACGGCCCTCTGCTTGGCACTGAAATTGCAGCTCGTCTGGCATCTGCTATGTAAATGTTATCCAGAGCAAACTTAATATGAGCCACTTGTTAGTCAGCATCTCACACATTGAAGTATTATGGCTTTTATCATTTTCACATCTTGTAAATAAGCATGTTCCTGATGGAAACTCTCAGTAATTTTAAAATAAGTCACAGATATGTGTTGCTAAAGATAGATTTAATGTTTTAAAGATGAACACCATTTGTTACAGGTATTTTTTTTTCATTGAGAAAAAAATATACATAAGTATTAACGAGGATTTATAATACAAATGGAAATACACTACACAAAGGATTTATATCACTCCTATGGGCCCCATTTAATCCCATTAGACATAAATCTATCCATCGAGATACAGTGGGGCTTTCACAGTGTGGTTGTACCACAATATTAGATTTCACCAATAGGTGGCGCTACATAGGGATTCTGTAACTGCAGCTTCTGGTCAACCTAAAGCTACTTCAACAGGGTTTGTTACAGTGGAAAACCTCTTTATTTAAGAACTTCAGAGTAATCTAGAACAGGGGCCTCCAAACTTCCTAAACAAAGGGCCAATGTTCCGTGTTTCAGACTTTAGGAGGGTTGAACTGTGGCCAATGGGAGTAGAAAATACCCCAGCATTGATGGGAGTCCACCTATTCTCTGGCCTGGTGGTAAGTGGGATTTAAAATATGTGATCGGTAGGAGGAGGAATAATGTCCCATCATTGGTATTAGGGATAGGAACAGTGCACCATTGTTGGTGTCATTGGGAGGAATAGTGCCCCATTGTTGGTGTCAGTGAAAGCAATGGTGCCTCATCAATGATGTTAGTAGGAGGAATAGTGCCTCAAGGGCCAGACAAAGGCAAGGAAAAAGAAAAGGGCCACATCTGGAGACCAATGATCTAGAAAAAGCTAACCATTATATATTAACTAGTTCCAGTCCAGGCCAAATTTGACATTCCTACATGTAATAATCAGCTTTTTTTGCTAGAAAACTGCTTAGAACCCCCAACCATAGATTCTAGGCAGAGGCCCTAGAGAATAAAATGGTGGGTGTTGCATTTTTTCATGTTACATGTTTTTTTGTGCAGCGGTTTATCAAACAACTTTTAAAATAAAAACAAAAAAACACTTTAATGAATTTTAATGCGTAAAACACAGTATAATACCCAATCGTTTTGTAATATATAGAAGATGATGTTAGAACCAGTAAATACATACCAAACATGTCACACTTTAAAATTGCGTATGCCCATGAAACGGAGCAAAACTACAGAAACCTAAAAATCCCCATAGGCGACACTTTAAAAGCCTTTATAGGTTACCAGTTCAAAGTTTCTCAGGAGGCCTGGCACTAGAATTATTGCTCTCCCTCTGAAATTTGCAGAGATACCTCACATGTATGGTGAGATAGCCGTTTACATATGTACGTGGGACCTACACTTTCGCCTTTGTGCGTGAGGACATGGATGCTTTAAAAATGTTTATTATTTATTTAAATGTTTTTTTTAATCAACATCCCTTGTGATAGCATTGGCCATACCAGGTCCTCTTCATTGAGAGATCTGGGGTCTATTAGACCTCAAAAGCATCAGATCAATCCAAGCTCCATTGGATCTGATGCTTTCAAAAGCTGGTAATGGCTTGTTTACATGAAACTGGAAGTAACTAAATCCTTGCCGCTTCCAGTTTCTGACATCAACACCAGTTCATCTCACTGCATGCCTGGAACCGCATGCCACCAGTCAAATCAGACAGGAGAGCCCAGTAAAGGCGTCGACGGTGTCAGGGAGGGGACCCCCTTCTACCAACTGTAAAAGTAATCCAGCGGCTGTATAGCTGCATGGATTACTTTTACTAGAAAGAGAATCGCCAGCTGCAGAAAACGATAAATCTTTTAGTTCTACCAACAACTATGTAGAGCAAGTGCCTGCCTGAGTGGATACAGATTGATTGGATAGTTTAGAAAGGTCCTTATATTACATAATTTTGTTAGGTCTAATGTTGACTGTACGGTCAAAGTGTAACGTGTATGGTGAACCATGGGGAGCTGGGTCAGAGCAATGATGTGCAGCCGATGCTGGAGCAAGTGCATGTAGATAGGGAGTGGATGAAAAAAGCTGGAGGTGATCAGTTGGGTTGAGATTCAAAAAGGATGAAAAAAAAGGAAAAACAATTACATATAAAAAAGCAGTTGTCTAATGCCCCGTACACACGGTTGGATTTTCCGATGGAAAATGTCCAATCGGAGCGTGTTGTCGGAAATTCCGACCGTGTGTGGGCTCCATCGAACATTTTCCATCGGATTTTCCGACACACAAAGTTGGAGAGCAGGAGATAAAATTTTCCGACAACAAAATCCGTTGTTGGAAATTCCGATCGTGTGTACACAAATCCGACAGACAAAGTGCCACGCATGCTCAGAATAAATAAAGAGATGAAAGCTATTGGCCACTGCCCCGTTTATAGTCCCGACGTACGTGTTTTACGTCACCGCGTTCAGAACGATCGGATTTTCCGACAACTTTGTGTGACTGTGTGTATGCAAGACAAGTTTGAGCCAACATCCGTCTGAAAAAATCCTAGGATTTTGTTGTCGGAATGTCCGAACAAAGTCCGACCGTGTGTACGCCCTATAAGATGCAAAGTCCTTTATCACACCTCATCCATATAGAGTTTAGATCGAGCTTAACAAGGAGGGTGAATGCATTTTTGCACCAATTTACCATGTGGTTCTCAACATATCCCTATTGGTCAACCAACCAACTATAAAATTACATTGGTTCCCTTTTATGCAGCCTTGCTCAACCTTTTTACTCCAGAGAAACCTTTTGAATAATTTTCAGGTCTAGAGGAACCCCTGCTAAGAACAATTTATCTGGGGTTAGAGGCAAAAAAAACCCCATACATTGATGGTCAGTGTGGCCAGTGGTGGTCAGAGATCCAAATCTACAGACAGCTAAAAAGATCATTGATGTCATGCTGTTGGTTCTGCCTATGGGCGTTGTCCCCAGAACTATGCAGGCACCATCAGATGGGAGGTCTGTCAAGCTACAGCTCAAGAACTCCTATTAACCTCTGTAGGAACCAAAGGTTTCCGAAGAACCCTAGGTCAGAACCAGCTGCATAAACCCAAAACCTTCTGTAAGAGTGACATTCTGACCACCACCGCAAGGGGGACATTCTTCCCTCTTACCACCAATGTAAAGGGAATTTTTCCCATTGACCACTAATGAATTTGTTTTTACAGGGGTTCCCTGAGACCTGAAAATTATTTCAAGGGTTCTTTTGGGGTAAAAAAGTTGACAAAGGTTGGTCTAGAGGAATAGACCCCCATTAAACAATATATTCACTTCCAAAACTATTTTACAATGCTAAACCTTTCATCCACCCTCTACATTCTTATATTTGTTGTTCTGAACAGTTAGTATGAAGGCGAATTAAAGTGACATTAAAGGTTAGTTTCTTTTCTTTAAATAACAAACTGGTCATACTTACTTGCTCTGTGCAGTGCTTTTGCACAGAGCAGTCCCGATCCTACTCTTCTCGGGTCCTTCTGGTGCTCCTGGCCCCTCCCTCCTGCTGCTTGCTATGGGGGCACCCAAGCAGGCTCGCTCCTGAGCTGCTGCTTCCTTTGTCCATTTATACATGGAGCGCGGCTTGACCCCACTCTCTCCTCATTGGCTCACTGGATGTGGTTGACAGTAGCGGGAGCCAATGGCTCCCGCTGCTGTCTCAGCCATTGAGGAGGGAGAGACCCGGGGGAGCTGAGGCTATTGTGCACATCGCTGGATTGAAATGGGACTTAGGTAAGTATTGGGGGGCTGGGCATGCTGCTGCACACAGAAGGTTTTTTTAACTTCATGCATAGAATGCATGAAGGTAAGAAACCTTTAGCCTTTAAAACCATACATGGATCAAAATTTGGCCGGTTCAGCAGGGACTGGCTGAATTTCGATCCATGTATGGGGACAGTGGTTGTACATAAGTCTATTTACCGATCACTTTTGTACAACCAGCCTGTCGGATAAATGAAGTCTCCCCACCTTCAGAACACGATAGCTCAGCGGAAGTAATTCCCCCATCCATTTTAAATGTGTGGATGGGGGAATCAGGTAAGTTTTTTCCTTCCACCTGCTGGTTGAATGAAGAAAAAAACTAAATCATCTATCTGCTGCTTTATTGGTAAAAAGGATGTGTGGGTTTACCTATTCATTTTCTGTGTATTCGTTATTTACAATTTGTGTAATTGCGGGTGTGGCATTGGTATGTCCTTTGCCTACATACAAAGGTGTCTCTCCTTCCCATTTTATAAAATTTGAAGGCATGGTGTATGACCATCTTTAATCTCTGGTACACTATATTACCAAAAGTATTTTGACGCCTGCCTTTACACGCACATGAACTTTAATGGCATCCCAGTCTTAGTCTGTAGGGTTCAATATTGACTTGGCCCACCCTTTGCAGCTATAACAGCTTTAACTCTTCTGGGAAGGCTGTCTACAAGGTTTAGGAGTGTGTCTATGGAAATGTTTGACCATTCTTCCAGAAGCGCATATGTGAGGTCAGGCACTGATGTGGACGAGAAGGCCTAGCTAGCAGTCTCTGCTCTAATTAATCCCAAAGGTGTTCTGTCGGGTTGAGGTCAGGACTTTGTGCGGGCCAATCAAGTTCCTCCACCCCAATACTTTTGACAATAGTGTATGTTTAGGAGTGAAATAGGTTATTAACCAATGTGTGGGTCTTTGGTTTGGAAGTCGTATCCATACTGATTGATTGGAGATACTCCTTATTCTACTATTTGGTTGCTGTAACTTCTTCCATCTAAAGTTATGTTTGCAAGAGTGCGGCCGTGACTTTCTGCAGATGGTATACTTGATATTTTCAGAATGTATGCTTCTATAATTTCACACAGAAAGTTTTGCAGCTCTTGAAGAGGAAAGCACGTTTTGCAGCCCCCAGATGACTTTCTGTGTATGCTTTTACTTATAAATAGCCTGCTTGTTAAAAAGGCCAGTCAAGTTCCTCCACCCCAATCTTTCTCATTCATGTCCTTATGGACCTTGCTTTGTGCTCTGGTGCACAGTCATGTTGGAACAGGAAGGGGCCATCCCCAAAGTTGGGAGCATGAAATTGTCCAAAATGTTCACCTCACTAGAACTAAGGGACCAAGCCTAACCCCTAAAAAACAACCCCACACCATAACCCCCCCCATCAAATGATTTGGATCAGTGCACAAAGCAAGGTCCATAAAGACATGAATGAGCAAGTTTGGGGTGGAGGAACTTGACTGGTCTACACAACCCGATAGAACATCTTTGGGATGAATTAGAGCAGAGACTGCGAGCCAGGCCTTCTCTTCACCATCAGTGGCCTGACCTCACAAATACGCTTCTGGAAGAATGGTCAAACATTCCCCTAGACACTCCTAAACCTTGTGGACGGCCTTCCCAGAAGAGTTGAAGCTGTTATAGCTGCAAAGGGTGGGTGGCCAACTTAATATTAAACCCTATAGACTAATGCCGCGTACACACGAGCGGACTTCTTGACCGGACTGGTCCGACGGACCAAGTCCGGCGGACAATCCGACTGTGTGTGGGCTTCATCGGACCTGCAGCGGACTTTTTCGGTTGAAAATCTGACGGACTTTAGATTTGGAACATGTTTCAAATCTTTACGTGGGAACTCCGCCGGACTCAGTTCCTATCGTCTGTATGCTAGTCCGACAGACGAAAACCGACGCTAGGGCAGCTATTGGCTACCAACTTCCTTATTTTAGTCCAGTCGTACGTCATCATGTACGAATCCGTCGGACTTTGGTGTGATCGTGTGTAGGCAAGTTTGTTCGTTGGGAAAGTCCGTCGAAAGTCTGTCAGATAGTCCGTCGGATCAGTCCGGTCGAAAAGTCCGCTCGTGTGTACGCGGCATAAGACTGCGTGTAGGCAGGCATCCCAATACTTTTGGTAATTTAGCATATGTGCAGTCCCATGTGGCCTTCACAGACCTCCATTGTTGTAGCGTTAGTGATTGACCACAATTATGTAGGTCCAAACTTTGCAACGTGCTTCACTCCACAATGTGGAGAATACTCCACTCCTGAACTTCACTATACCTTTATGACTTATCTGACATTTTGGAAAAAGCTAAATCCATTTACTAAGCCCAATTATTGTTATCACTTAGAGAGGTTTAGAGAAAATAATTTTTGCCCTATGGAGGGTGTCTCAATGCTGGAGGGTCTGTCATTCCGCAGTTACTTGTGGGCGAATTGCAGTTGCGTGGTGTCACAACCAACTGGAAACCCACTCTAACATGTATTCTTCTTGTCTTACTAATATAACCCTGTCTAACCTAATTTTGTCTTACCAGTTTAACCCTGTCTTACCTTTCTAACCTTGCCTGTTACACCCAGTCCTCCCAGTATAACATTGTCTAGCTGGAATAACCTTGTCTTCTTCCCTTTCTTGTCTTCTCTCCCTTCGCTTTCTCTCCTGACTTTCCGGATATTCTACAGGAGGATAAAGTGGTCAGAATAACTTTTTACTTATTAACACCACTATTCATTGAGTCATATCAATCACTTCTTTGTTAGTTGTGGATTCTTTTATTTTTATATTACATTTCATTGTTATTTCACTGTTTGTGCATGTTTTGTGTTTCTGCATGAGATATTTGTGTGTATTTTCTTGTAGCACTTGTAGTATTTATTTCATATATAAAAATACAGTTTGTTCCCATACAATTCTTAAAGAACATTTAGATGGTAACTTAAAGTGAATGTCAAGCCAAAAATGTTTTTTTTTTTTCTAGTTTTGAAGGGAGTAGGGAGGGATTAGAACTCCTGTCAGGTTTTTGCTGCTATCTGGGACTCCATCAGGGCTCTTTCACGCAGGGGGCAGTAAAAACAGTTGGCTGTGCCCCATCTTTTTTCACCCCACTCAAATGTTAACATTAAAGCCTGACAGGGCTGTACACATGCCGTGGCCACCAAGTTTGGCAGCCAGCACCCCCTGTCAAACTCGCGCATTGAGTTGAATGCGAGTGCCCTGCAACCACAAGCCAAATGATTGTGCAATTTTATACTACAAATCCCCCTTGGGATTGAAAAAAAATAAAAAAGGATATGTTCAGGAGGTGGCAGGATTGCCTACTAAACGCCTACCAACCACTGCTATAACACCCCCTGAAAAGCCATTCACAGCAGATCATTTTCAGAGGGCGGCAAGCACTGCTGTGTGTCTGAAAGAAGCCTTAACACAGAATTTTACCTATAACAACAAATAAAAATAATGATCTTTAGCAAGGAACATACGAACTCCTTTATAAGTGTGGACTGTAAACTGCCTCCAGCATCGCTCCTGTTTCTTCTTGCTGAAGGCTGACATTTTGCTGAAGCCTGAGCCCCTGAACAGCAGTAAATCATAAAGCAGAACTAAACCCATCGATTTAATGGTTTCCAAAAACGGTTATATTCCTGGAATGCCAGGATTGCTAACTGTCACATTTGCTTGTGTCCTCAATCAAACTGTGAAACCATCAAATAACTGGTGTCATAGCTGATCACATGTGCAGCACAATGGTAGTTGCAGATCAAACAGAAGCAGCTTCCTTGGCTGTAAAGGAAAGGAGGGTTTAATTCTGCTTTAAGGCTGCCAGCAGATCACCCTCTACAAACTCGGAAGTGTCTAAAAATGGAGAGCAACTGAGCACGTGCAGAGCAGGGTGAGACAGTGTATTTCTGGATTTTAAACAGTATAGACACTTGATTTGAATGTTTTACATAGCTATACCTGAAAAAGGGCTCAGCCTGAAGTGATCTAGCAGGACTTAAAGTGGAACTTTGAAAAACAGAAAATGAAGTCCTGCTAGATCACTTCAGGCTGAGCCCTTTTTCAGGTATAGCTATGTAAAACATTCAAAATAAGTGTCTATACGGTTTAAAATCCAGGAATACACTGCCTCACCCTGCTCTGCACATGCTCAGTTGCTCTTTATTTATAGGCACTGCCGAGTTTGTAGAGGCTGATCTGCTGACAGCCTTAAAGCAGAATTAAACCCTCCTTTCCTTTACAGCCAAGGAAGCTGCTTCTGTTTGATCTGCAACTGCACATGGTGCTGCATTTGTGATCAGTTATGACACTAGCCATTTGATGGCTTGACAGTTTGGTTGAGGACACAAGCAAATATGACAGTTAGCAATCCCGGCATTCCAGGAATGTAACCGTAACCGTTTTTTTTAAACCTTTAAATGGATGAGTCTAGTTCCACCTCATGATTAATTGCTGTTCGGAGGCTCTGGGCTTCAACAAAATGGCGGCCTCCGGCAAGAAGAAACAAGAGCAATGCTGGAGGCAATTTACAGTACACACTAATTTGGGTAGCATAATTATAAATGTGGAATGTATGTTCCTTGCTAAAGAATATTTTTGTTATCAAGTTGATATGGGTAAAGGTCCGCTTTCATTTTCTGACTAAGGTTCCACTTCAACCACTTCAGCCCCAGAAGGATTTGCCCCCTTCCTGACCAGAGCACTTTTTGCGATTTGGCACTGCGTCGCTTTAACTGACAATTGCGCGGTTGTGCGGCGCTGTACCCAAACAAAATTGACGTCCTTTTTTTCCCACAAATAAAGCTTTCTTTTGGTGGTATTTGATCACCTCTGCTATTTTTATTGTTTGCGCTATAAACAAAAAAAGAGCGACAGTTTTGAAAAAAAAAAGCAATATTTTTTACTTTTTGCTATAATAAATATCCCCCAAAAATATATAAAAAAAACTTTTTTCTCCTCAGTTTAGGTCGATATGTATTCTTCTACATATTTTTGGTAAAAAAAATCGCAATAAGCGTATATTGATTGGTTTGTGCAAAATTTATAGCGTCTACAAAATAGGGGATGGTTTTATGGCATTTTTATTATTAAATTTTTTTTTATTGGTAATGGCGACGATCTGCGATTTTTATCCTGACTGCGTCATTATGACGGACACATCGGACACTTTTGACACTATTTTGGGACCATTGTCATTTATACAGCGATCAGTGCTGTAAAAAAATCACTGATTACTGTGTAAATGACACTGGCAGGGAAGGGGTTAATCACTAGGGGGCGATGAAGGGGTTGAGTGTGTCCTAGGGAGTGACTCTAACTGTGGGGGGGGAGGGGCTTCAACACACATGACAGCGATCACTGCTCCCGATGACAGGGAGCAGTGATCTCTGTCATGACACAAGCCAGAACGGGGATTTCCCTGTTCTACCTCTCCGTGAGAGGTACCCAGCGGGCATCGAGTTTGCGGTACCCGCGGTCATGGTCACAGAGAACGCAGCAGGCACGCGCCCGCAGTACTGCTTCTTAAAGGGGACATACCTGTACGCCCTTTTGCCCACCCGTGCCATTCTGCTGACGTATATCGTGCAGCGGCCTGGAAGCGGTTAAAGTGGAACTAAATACATCGATTTAACTGTTTCAAAAAACAGTTACATTCCCAGCATGCCGGGAATGCTGTCACATTTGCTTGGGTTCCCAACCAAACTGTCAAATCCTCAAATGGCTGGTGTCATAACTGATCACATTTGCAGCACCAAAGAGAGGCTAAGATAGCAGTTTGGCAGAAAAGGATAGGAGGGTTTAGTTCCACTTTAGAGAGATTTCCCCCACTTCCTTTGCTGTGTACAACATTTCACTAGACAGAGAAAAAAAACGGAAGTAAACCCATCCATATAACAGTTACATTTCCGGCACGTGCCGGGAACCTGTACCCCGATCTGGTAAGGGTTCATGACAGGAAGCTCCCTGATGACGCATGTATGTATGCGAAACGCGTAGAGGCTTCTGGGTATTCGCGGATGTCACTTGCTGTCACAAACCCGTACCAGATCGAGGCTTGGAACGCACGCTGAACGAAACAGCGTAGCGGAACCCTAAAACAAACTGCTGGAAAGACTTAGTGCCGCTCCTAAGGAACTTTAAATTGTGAGTGCACATTTTATACATTCTGGATATTAACATATTGGTCAAAATACATTTTATATAAATATGTTGCTCAATGATGGATGTCTAATTTTTATGAGATACCAACACTGACATGAAGATATGAGGAGCACCTAGTGGTTAACTAGGATAGTGGAGTGGTTATCCCAATATGAACCAAAGGCAAAACTTTTTCTAGGCTCCGGTGAGTGCCCATTTCAGAAGGTGGTGGTGGCACATGAAGTGGTGAAAAGTTCCTGTTATAGAGCACGGATGAAAATGGGAGCATACTATGCACATTGAATGTATATGATAAATGGAAGTGGACTTTGGGGATTATTATAAAATAACTATGTTCTGGGTTGTGATATTTTGCACTTTATGATATTTTGCACTTTACATTGACCTATTATCGCGTTGCACTTTATAGTTTTTACTGTTAAGGCTGGCATACAAGGTATAGACACCGTATCAGTGGTAATATTGCACTAGCACTTGGATCAGCGCAGTTACACTTTTTGAATACAGACCTTAACATATGATGTGCTATGATAGGGAAATAAAATAAAATATCCTAACACTCTTAAGACAGTTTCTCACTTTCTGCGGCCATAGGAAAAAAAGGCTAGGCTATTGTGGTTAATTAATGATCTGTCCAGCCCAAACTTCTGTCCCTTGAATGTGTGAGAAGCTTCCTCAAAATGTTCCATTGGTCATGTATTTTTTTTTATGATTTATCATTTTTTATGTATCAATGCCATGACAGTATCTGGCATCAAGACATCAGTAACAGATCCTTTAAGTCCTGTGATGTGTAAGGTGGGGCCTCCATGGATTAGACCTGTTTTTTTCAGAACATGCCACAGATGCTCAATTGGATTGAGATCTGGAAAATGTGGAGGCCAATTCAACACCTCAAACTCATTGTTGTGTTCCTCAAAGCATTCCTGAATTCATCAGACCAGGCCACCTTCTTCCATTGCTCCATGGTCCAGTTCTGATGATCATATGCCCATTGTAAGAACGTTTGGCCCCATGTACAACAAACTGTGATGCACTGTGTGTTCTGACGCCTTTCAGCAGTTTGAGTTACAGTAGCTCGTGGATTTGGACAACACAGGCCAGCCTTCGCTCCCCACGTGCATCAGTGAGCTTTGGCCGCCCTTGACTCTATCGCTGGTTCTCCGGTTTTCCTCTCTTGAACCACTTTTGGTAGGTCCTGACCTCTGCAGACCGGGAACATCCCACAAGAGTATGGAGATGATCTGACCCAGGCATCTAACCATTACAACTTGGCCCTTGTTTACTGCATATACAAACTGTTTTTACTGTTGTGGGTTTAGTATCACTTTAAGCCCCGCCAACCATCATGCCCCCTGTCCAGTGAGGGGTGTCTAAGCCACCAGCAAAGGTACTGTTATTGGATTTGGGAATAATAGCTGGTTTGTCTTTGTGTTGAAGTCAAGGGAGTCAGGCCCCTTGTGCAAAAAGTAAAACTAGTTTCATAAAGGCACACGTGGTAGGATTTTCTGCTGGGAAATAGTTTTGTTTTTTACTTTTAAGCATTTAACATGTCTGACAAATTTGCTTTATACCCTTCTGCTGATTGGTTGGTTGGCATCAGTAATGCGATGCTGAGCGATTAAACAAGTCTGATAAATGAGTTGATCGTTTCTTGGCTGGCATCTTTACATGACACTATCATGATTTATTACTTTTTCTCTAATAATTATTACAATTAAGTAATTTCTGCATCATTCAAATCTCCCGGAAATAGATTTTGGAGAGAACCGTGAATTGTTGATAAATTGGGGTATTGGGAATATATTTATCACTCACATTCCGATGGAAGCATGCAGCGGCACATGGGAATATCCGGACTCAATAATTAGAGGACCTCCTTTTCCTTCAGCATGTGCTGTGTTGTGTGGAAAGTTACATTTCCTGTATTATTAATAGGTTGTCACTATGACAGAGGAAAAAAGAGGAACTCCAGTAAATACTAATGTCCACATTGCATAACCCCCTTCAATAGTCTAAAAAAGCATCCCCTAAGATGCAATAGAAGTTTTAATGCTTTGCATCAGTTCTGCCTTTTAATTGCTCCTGCATTGCAAGAAAAGCAGGTTTGGTAGTATATATACATTATATTACCAAAAGTATTAGGACACCTGTCTTTACACACACATGAACTTTAATGGCCTCCCACTCTTAGTCCGTAGGGTTCAATATTGGGTTGGCCCACCCTTTGCAGCTATAACAGCTTCAACTCTTCTGGGAAGGCTGTCCACAAGGTTTAGGAGTGTGACTATGGGAATGTTTGACCATTTTTTCAGATGCGCATATGTGAGGTCAGGCACTGATGTGGACGAGAAGGCCTAGCTCGCAGTCTCCGCTCTAATTAATCCCAAAGGTGTTCTATCGGGTTGAGGTCAGGACTTTGTGTGGGCCAGTCAAGTTCCTCCACCCCAGTACTTTTGACAATAGTGTATGCTTAACCAATGTGTGGGTCTTTGTTTGGTTTGGAAGTCGTATCCATATTGATTGATTGGAGTTGCTTCTTTTTCTACTATTTGATTGCTGTAACTTCTTCCATCTAAAGTTATGTTTGCAAGAGTGCGGCCATGACTTTCTGCAGACGGTATACTTGATATTTTCAGAATGTATGCTTCTATAATTTCACACTTGTCCTTATGGACCTTGCTTTGTGCACTGGTGCACAGTCATGTTGGAACAGGAAGGGGCCATCCCCAAAGTTGGGAGCATGAAATTGTCCAAAATGTTCACCTCACTGGAACTAAGGGACCAAGTCTGGTAAGACTGTCCACAAGGTTTAGGAGTGTGTCTATGGGAAGGTTTGACCATTCTTCCAGAAGCGCATTTGTGAGGTCAGGCACTGATGTGGACGAGAAGGCCTGGCTCACAGTCTCTGCTCTAATTCATCCCAAATGTGTTCTGTCGGGCTGAGGTCAGGACGCTGTGCAGACCAGTGAAGTTCCTCCACCCCAAAATCGCTCATACATGTATTTATGGACCCTGCTTTATGCACTGGTCCAAATCATTTGGTGGAGGGAGGATTATAGTGTGGGGTTGTTTTTCAGTGGTTGGTCTTGGCCCCTTAGTTCCAGTGAAGGGAACTCTTAAGGCGTCAGCATACCAAGACATTTTGGACAATTTCATGCTCCCAATTTTGTGTGAACAGTTTGGGGATGGCCCCTTCCTGTTCCAACATGACTGCGCACCAGTGCACAAATCAAGGTCCATAAAGACATAAATGAGCGAGTTTGGGGTGGAGAGTCCTGACCTCAACCCGATAGAACACCTTTGGGATGAATTAGAGCGGAGACTGCGAACCAGGCATCAACATCGTCCAACATCAGTGCCTGACCTCACAAATGGAGAATGTGCAGAGAAGAGCAACCAAAGTAATAGAAGGCATGGAGGAGCACAGCTATGAGGAAAGATTTTCTCTTGAGAAGAGGAGATTAGGGTGGATATGATCAATGTACAAATACATAAGTGGTCCATATAGTGAACTCGGTGTAGTTATTCACTTTAGGTCGTCACAGAGGACAAGTGGAAGTACATCTTCGCCAGCACACCATGGATAAGCAAACAGACATGTCCAAAAAAGGTTTTTAATCGAAAACGGTCACATCACAAAGAAGGTGCAACGTTTCGGGGGCCGCGCAGGACCCCTTCGTCAGGCAAGTCACGAAACGTTGCACCTTCTTTGAGGCGGATCTGCTGACAGCTTAAAGATTTACTGCTGCTTAGGGGCTCTGGGCTTCAGCAAAATGGCAGCCCCCGCAAGAAGGAGCAGGAACAAAGCTGGAGGTAAATTAGAGCACACTTTCATTTTGGTAGCCTGAATATTAATGTGTAATGTATGTTCCTTGCTAAAGAACATTATTTTTATCAAGTTGTTATAGTTAAATTTCCATGTTAAATAGCCTTTAATTACATGTTCCTACTAACTTTTGTTATGAAAACACTACACACAATCTTTTTCCATGCTCAGTTTTCCAAAAATCACAGTTAAAAGGGAAAAGGGCTTCTTAGAAGGAACAGGGCCAATGCAGAGCTTCTCAATCTATGTGGAAAAGCACCAACATGCTTGTTTCCAGTGGCAGCTGGTGGTCATTTTTTGGGGGGAGGGGGAGGCAAACAGTGCACCCACAACCACCCCCCAGCACCCCCCCTCCCGGTCTAGTCGGTCAGTCGGGTCCGGAGCACTCACCCCATCTATGGCGGGTAGTGCTTCACCCGGACGACAGGTGGCAGGCATCACGGGCGGCGGGCATCACAGGTGGCGGGCATCACGAGTGGAGGGCTTTACAGGCGGCAGGCATCACGGGTGGCTTCTCCCTCCCCTGCTTCTCCTCCCTCCTCCTCGGCGGCCAATCAAAATGCTTCTCCTTTTGGCCAATCGGGAAATGGGTCTCAGGGGAGAATCAGTGTGAAAATAGCGAACATTCATTCGCTTATGTCTCACAACTGGGGGGCTCGGTTCGCAGTGCTCTGCGCCTCGAGCCGACCCCTTTTTTTGAAGCTTATTAGAGGCCTATTAGAACACCGTCCCCCCCCCCATTACAATTCATGCTTCCGGCGTCCTGCATGGGGGCCGGACACATGAATGGGCCGCCCCTGCTTGTTTCTGTCTAGGATGTCCTGTTGGTAGTTTTGTTAAGACTGATTCCAGTGCAGGAATAGGTACTTTTATTAAAGTTGCTGTTCAATCAAAAGAAAGTTTGAAATACACGAACGAACGATACACGGACACGAACAGTCCATAAAAGATAACTACTTACCTTGTGTGTTTTATTCATTTGCAAGTAGTTATTCTAGGTGTGTTTTTTCCCCAATAGGTAGAGTTACACTTTACAGCTATAATACGATGTATTGTTTATATCTATTAAAGTTTAGGTTAATGGTCCCTTTTCCACTATGCTCTTTACATACAGTAAAAGGCCACAGGCTCACAAATCTTTCTTGATTTATGCTCAAGGATTGTAAAAGGAAATCATTGATTTTGGGCACTGATGCTGAAAACATTTCTGCAATGATGGATCTGACTTAGATAATTAATAAAGCATTTAAGATAGATGAGTTTTCATACAATGAAAACATGCTCATCTGTTATAATGTATATTTTCGCTGGTGCTCCCAGGTGACCAGGTCCCTGGACAATATAATAAATTCCTTTACAGCCTCCTGTAAAAGGCACGCCGCTTAGCTGAGTAGAATAATTGATGTAAATGAACTTACCTTATTGAAAACCACGAAAAGTGAAATGTTTTTCAGGTTTAATCATTTATCTGTTTAAACTTGTATAGATTTAATTAGAAATCAATGTGCTAGTTAGTGAAAAGGGCCTATTGATTTTTTTTTATTTTATTTTAGGGGTGGCGGGGCGAGGTGCTGGTAAGAAACTGCAGGCAGTGCATCCCAATAAATCTCCCAGTAAAATGCAATTTATTGGAATTAGTACTCCGCATTTTTCTCTTTCGTTTGGATTTTTAGTTGCATTTACTGGCTAGACGTTACAATCACGATTTTCCTAAGGTACTGTGTAGAAAGGGTAGGCATATTTTTATAAACCCCCCAATATTTAACCCCCCCTTTATTATATTTAAAATTGAAGCACAGATACGGGGCAGTTTTAATGCCCTTTGAGGTTCTCCATATGCCTTTGAAATGTTGTGCTGGGCCTGTCCAAAAAGATAAAGGCTGCTTTCATGGTGAGCTGGCTACATACACCGGGGATAGACTTTAGGCCTCGTTGACACGGGCGTACTTAAGTGTACCCCTTTGCGAATGGCTGTGTTTGTCCGCATGGGATGCACAGACTTTCTGTGTATTCATGTGCAGGCAGTCCCAAGTCAATTGGGATGCAGCGGCTGCATGGACACAGACGCTGCTCCCAATATGACTTCTGTGTGGGTGCGGGTACATGTCGCCGAATGCACACTGTCTACATTTGGGAACACGCACACACACGGATCCCAAATTGGGAGCAACGGCTGTGTCCATGCACCCACCGTGTCCCAATTGACATGAATGGGACTGCCTTTACCCACATGCGCGGAACACTTGTGCATCCCTCACTTGTGGGCAAACATGGCCATTCACGTGGGTATACACTTAAAGCAGGGGTGCCCAACCTTTTGAGGAGCGAGGGCCACTTTGTTGACTTGGTAACCGGTCATGGGCCATAATGGGGGGGGATGGCAGGTCTGTGTCCACTCTATATATGTAGAGCAGACACGGATGCAACCCGCTCCACCCTAAGGGCCCTCCGATCCGCCCAGACAGAAGGGGACAGATCCCCTTTTTTTTAAGGAGATCGGATTGCAGATAGGCGGGTGTAAACAGACTCAAGTCCGTTTACATCTGCCGCTCTATAGAGGTGAATGGAGAGTCTGTTTCAGTCCACCTGAAAAACAGACAGGCGGACCCGATCGGACCAATTATGTGAAAGGGGCCTAAGGCTGCTTTCACACTGATGCACAGCGATTTACTTGCACCTCAACTGACCTCAATTTTCACTTCTTCCTCAGGATTCCTGGAGCTGGCTGGTACTGCCAGTGGGTACTGCTGACAGGTGCTGGTACTGCTGGCTGGTACTGCTGGTGGGTACTGTTGGCTGGTATTGCTGGCTGGTACTGGTACTGCTGACTGGTACTGCTGACTGGTACTGCTGGCTAGTACTGCTGGCGGGTACTGGTACTGCTGGCTGGTACTGGTACTGCTGACTGGTATTGCTGGCTAGTACTGCTGGTGGGTATTGGTACTGCTGGCTGGTACTGGTACTGATGACTGGTACTGCTGGCTGGTACTGCTGGCTGGTACTGGTACCTCTGGCGGGTACTGCTGGCTGGTACTGATACCACTGGTTTATACTGCTGGCTGGTACTGATGACCTGTACGGATGGTGGGTACTGGTACTGCTGGCGGGTACTTCTGGCGGGTACTGGTACTAATGACTGGTACTACTGGCTGGTACTGCTGGTTGGTACTGGTACTGTTGGTACTGGTACTGCTGGCTGGTACTGGTGCTGATGGTTGGTACTGGTACTGTTGGTTGGTACTGGTACTGTTGGTTGGTTGGTATTGGTACTGCTGGTCGGTACTAGTACTGCTGGTCGGTACTGGTACTGTTAGTTGATACTGATACTGCTGGCTGGTACTGGTACTGATACTGGTGGCTGGTACTGGTGGCTGCTGTCCCAGATCGCGGGTTCCTGTGTCCCGACCCGCCATCCCCGAGCATAATTGTGACAGAAGCATGCAGCTGCAGTAGAGAGGAGAGCCGATGCTTCCTGTCACAGGCGGAGTACATTTTGGTATCACTCCGCCTGTGAAGGAGTCGGCGCTATACAGGAAGCATCGGCTCTGCTTCCTTTAGCAGTGGCTCCGTTCTTCGCACTAATGCTCGGAGATGGCGGGTCGGGAACCCGCGATCTGGGCTTCCTGACCCGCCATCTCAGAGCAAGACATGGCGGGCCACATCGGAGGGCGCCGCGGGCCACATGTGGCCTGCGGGCCAGCGGTTGGGCACCCCTGACTTAAAGTGTTACTAAACCCACAACAGCATGATCAGTCTGTATATGCAGTAAAGCATGCTTGTTACACTCACTATGGAACCTAAGGGGTTAATCCTCTGCATTGTGTAAAAAGACTGTTTGATCCTGGCTTCTCCGATCCGCCCCTTCTTCCACTGTTTCCCATCCATCTCCTAATAGAACAGAGTCTTGAGTCACTCTTCACATGCTCAATTTGGTGTGTATTGCTAGAGAGTTTTCTTTTTTTTCGGAGGGTGCATGGGATCAGCACAGGGCCAATCAGCACTGTCCAGACAGATGGTCAGGGGTCCTGCAGCCTCATAGGACAGTCAATAAAAACTCCCCCTACAAAACTTTAACCAGACACTGATAGAAGTCATAAGACTGCTATATACTGCTGATGAGAAAAGGTATTTAGCAGTTTATATTTACTAAAATAATTGCATTTCCATGTTCTGTGTACTGTGGGAGACCAGATATAGTGAATGCAGGCTCTGGCTATCAGAGAGAGGTTTTGTATTTTTTTCTTCTGTGTTATTGTGTTGCTATCTTTGTTGCGCTTAGGAGGGATGACATGGGTCACAAAAATGCATTCACCAGTCAAGGTTTTCTTTGAATTCTGCTATAAAGTGCATCTGTACTTTTCTGCACATATCGGGCAATATAACAGGTGCACTTTACTATGTAAGATAAAGTACCTGTGGTTACTCTCTGTTCTGTCCCCTGCTGGCCCTGCTCAGTAAATACATGATACTTTGGGGTATAGAAGAACACATGGTGCTCCCTCTGCCTTTTACCCCTACAGGGCCTAGACCAATATACAGATTGGGTGCTTTGGTATCACTAGGCTGTCAGGTGGGGGCCAACACATGGATCAGCAAATTGGAACTTACACTTGAAAAATCAAGGTGGTGAATCAAGGTCCAGAGGAGCCAGTAAAAGTAGATATGCTTGATTTGATCTCCATAATTTGAACCATTATGGTAGAACACATGATACTTCCCCTGCCCCAACCTCAACCTATTGTTTAGAATGAGTGCTTTATTGTCCTATCACCAAGCTGTCAAGTGGGGGGCAACCCCTCGATGTACGAATTGGAACCTGCATTCGAAAATTGGGTTGGAGCATCATAGGAGCCAATCTAAGTTAGTTCTCCATAAAATGATCAGCATGAGAGAACACATGACATTCCCTCTGCTTTCCTATTGTACAGAACGGGTACTTCAGTGTACAATCACCAGACTAATCCAAGTTATCAACAACGCACCATGTTTTGGACCAACTTGGTTCAAATGAACTATTTTAAAGTGACAGAAATCTGGAGTTAGGCTTTAACCACTTTTACCCCCAAGATTTTACCCCCTTCATGACCAGGCCATTTTCTGCTATTGGACACTGCGCTACTTTTACCGCCAATTGCGTGGTCATGCAACACTGTACCCAAACAAAATTTATATAGTTTTATGCTGGAATTTAAATTTTTTTAATACTACTAATGGCAGCGATCAGCGACTTAGATAGTGTACAATTACAGTAGGCAGTGACGTACCAGTGTGTCTTTTTGCCTACAGCGGCCGCTCACCCACAGTACATTGCAGGTGGTTGCCAAGTGGTTAATCTTACCCTTCTTTCTGTAGAAGAAACATTTCCAATCGATAAGGGGACTCTTCCTCAGGCGACAGAGACATTGCTACCCGAGGAAGAGGTCCCTAATGGACACGAAACATCTCTTAAATAGTTACATAGTTAGTCAGGTTGAAAAAAGACTCAAATCCATCTCTTTGAAGCTTCTTTCTTTTGTTGACATTAACCACTTGACCTCCGGAAGTTTTTACCCCTTCATGACCAGGGCATTTTTTGCTGTTCAGCACTGTACTACTTTAACTGGCAATTGCACGATCATGCAACACTGTACACAAATTCAATTTATATAATTTTTTTTCACAAAAAAATGGAGCTTTCTTTTGGTGGTATTTGATCACCACTAAGTTTTTATCTTTTATTATATAAACGAAAAAAGACCGAAAATTTAGAAAAAAAACCTGATACGTTCTACTTTCTGTTTTAAAACATATCCAATATGTTGGATAACATATCCAATGTCAAAAATCTAATTTCTTCATAAATGTAGGCCAAAATGTATTCTGCTACATGTCTATGGTAAAATTAAATCCCAAAAAGTGTATATTAATTGATTTGTGCGAAAGTTATAGCGTCCGCAAACTTTGGTATATAGGGGAATTTACGCAGCTATCACGTTATACTGGTAATGGCGGTGATCAGCAACTTATAGTGTGACTGTGATAGGGTGGCGGTCACTCTGGCACTAACAGACACTATGTGGGAGGGTCACTAACTGACACTGACATCCCTAGTTACACTAATACAGTGATTAGTGATAATACTGTACACTGTGCCTAACAATGTGTAATGTGTGCTGATTTTACTTAACTATCTGGCTGCTTTTGGAAAGGGAACAGCCCAATCGCTGTTCCCTGTATACAGAGTTCTGTGTTTTCCTACAGGGAACTCTGTGTGTGATTGGAATTGGACACAGCCAATCAGCCGATTTCAGACGAAATCATTAGCAGAAATCATCTGCCAAACTCTTGGTGTGTCTAATCACAACACAGGTCGGTAGGGGGCGTGCACAGACATGTACACGATCGTGCCTGTACATGCTGCCCGCTCGCAACATATTTACTGTGAGTGGTCGGCAGGTGATTAAAGTGTCTTATCTGTTTACCTAAGCAATTATCTTGGATTTGAATAATGCCGCGTACACACTATCAGAATTTCCGTCAGAAAAAACTTGGATGGTTTTTCTGACGGAATTCTGCTCAAGCTTGCCTTGCATACACACGGTCACACAAAAGTTCTCTGAACTTTTGACTGTCAAGAACGTGGTGACGTACAACACTACGACGAGCTGAAGTTCAATGCTTCCGAGCATGCGTCAAATTGTTTCTGAGCATGCGTGATTTTTTGCGCGTCCGAATTGCATACAGGCGAACGCATTTTCGGATAGGAACTTTTCCCGACCGAAAAATAGAGAACATGCTCCCAATCATTTGCTGGCTGGTCGCATTTTCTGACAAAAATCTCTCATCGGAGTTTTGCTGGCGGCATTTCCGATCGTGTGTACACGACATTTGGCTGCACCATCCGTCATTTCACCACAGCATCCTCCAATGACTGTTTGTCTAGAGTGAGCTGAACATTTTGTTTTTATGGGACCAATCACAAGACTGTCACATGGAGGCCAGCACTTTGACGGGAAAATTGGGGTGGGGCATAAATTAGAAAATTGTGGGTGGTTCATCATGGTGCCAGGGGAGCCAGTGAAGTGTAGGTATGGCTTAATCTCCATTGTGCAGAATGGGTGCTGTATTGTCTAGTCACCAGGCTGTTATGTGGGCAGCAGCACTTTGATCAGTGAATTTATTAGAAAATTGGAGTTGTACTTATAGTGCTAGGTGAGCCAGTGCAAGTTAGGTATGTTCTTTATAAATTAAACTGCTATGGGGGAACACATGACAATCCCCTTGCTATCCCATTGTGCGGAACGGGTGCTTCAGTGTCCAGTCACCAGGCCAATCCAAGATATCACCAGTGCGCCATGTTTAGATAAACAGACAAGACACTTTAATACCAATAACAGAAAGAAATGATGTTTCAATTCCATTAGGGGCCCCTTCCTCAGGCAGCAGTGACATTGCTACCTGAGGACGAGGTCACTAATAGCCTTGAAATGTTGCTTTTTTTCTGTTATTGACATTAAAGTGTCTTGTATGTATATCTAAACATGGCGCACTGGTGATATCTTGGATTGGACTTATGTTTTGGCTGCGCCTTCCGCCATTTCATCACAGCACCCTCCAATGGCTGGGTCTCCTTGCTGTAGCTCGACACTTTGGGGGAGATTTACTAAAACTGGAGAGTACAAAATCTGGTGCAGTTCTGCATAGAAACCAAACAGCTTCCAGGTTTTATTGTTAAAGCTTAGACTGGGTTCATATATGTCCGGCTGCGGTTCCCAGCATGGGGTCCGGTGCGTCCCTGTTCACTGGTTCAGAATTTTTCCCTGAATTTGCACCTGAACCGGACCCAAAGGTGCACAGGACCCTTTTGGAATACAAATGATAAAGATAGACCCGCGCCGTGGAGAAGAATAAATAAATACAAATAAATTATAGAATAAATACAAAGTGTGCATATGCGTGTGCGTTTACACACCCACCCACAGGTACATATGTATTAGGGCTGCCGCTGTAGTGCAAAGTGAATACCCCAAAAAGTGACAACAGAAAATTTATACTCAGCGCTACCTCTCTAAATCAAAAATATACATATACTTGCATCAAATATGTGTCATATGACAACATGTGTAGCAAAGTGCCAATATAGTGCAAAAAAAGTGCATTCAATAAAGTTAAAAAAAGTGCAAAATAAGGTGCAATCAATAAAGTTCATCAAGTGTGAGGTACAGGGCTGGTGACACGTTGAAGTAATCTTGGTGACTTCCTGTGCTCCCCTCCTGGATCCCCACTCACCAGATAAAGATGATAAATACGCCTGTGTATATCAAGATGGTGTCTCTTGTCCAGAAGATATGTAGATTGGTTGTGCCTCAGAGAATGGAATCTCCTCTCCTCCACCACTTGATGTAGATCCTACATACTTTACTTAGTCAAAGACAGTCGGGGTAGTAAAGTTTGGACGAGTGAAGAGAAGAGGGCATATAGTGTAATACTGCAAGGTTTATTAAAAAGTTTAAAATCATTACACTTACATCAGAATCTTTAAAAGGTGCAAAAAATGCCGCCTTGGCATCCAAACAGCCTTCACAGATTATCCTTAGCTTGACATGTTTCGCCCCTCCCACTGGGCGTCATTAGAAGCTCCATCAGAAGATTTTGGAATACAGACCACAGCTTCCACGGACCTGTGTGAACCCACTCCATTGTGAGCTAGGGACACTCGCACGTCATGCGAATTAGATGCGGTAAACCCGCATCCAATTTGCATGTATATGAGAACCCAGTCTCAATTAAACAAGCTAAAGTTAGAGCTGATTGCTCCAGTTTTAGAAACTCTCCCCTATTGTATTTATGGGACCAATGACCACTCTGTCACATGGGTGTCAGCAATTTGATGAACAAATTGGAACTTACACTAGAAAATTGGGGTGGTGCATCATGGTGCCAGGGGAGCCAGTGAAGGGTAGGTATGCCTTAATTGCCACTGTGCAAAATGGGTACTTTATTGTCCAATCACAAGGCTGTCATGCTGGACTTTTTGTATTTTGAGGACCAATCACCAGGCTGTCATATGGGGGCCAGCACGCTGATGAGCAAACTGGAACTTATGCTAGAAAATTGGGGTGGTGCATCATGATGCCAGGGGAGCCAGTGTGGGGTAGGTATGCCTTAATTACCGTTATGTTGAATGGGTACTTTATTGTCCAATCACAAGGCTGTCATGCTGGACTTTTTGTATTTTGAGGACCAATCACCAGGCTGTCATATGGGGGCCAGCACGCTGATGAGCAAACTGAACTTACGCTAGAAAATTGGGGTGGTGCATCATGGTGCCAGGGGAGTCAGTGAAGGGTAGGTATGGCTTAATTACCATTGTGCAAAATAGGTGCTTTATTGTCCAATTACCAAGCTGTCATGCTGGACTTTTTGTATTTAAGGGAATCAACAGGCTGTCATATGGGGGCCAGCATGCTGATGAGCAAACTGGAACCTTCACTAGAAAATTGGGGTGGTGTATCATGGTGCCAGGGGAGCCAGTGAAGGGTAGGCATGCCTTAATTGCCATTATATAGAATTGGTGCTTTATTGTCCAATCACCAGGCTGTCATACTGGACTTTTGTATTGATACAACCAATCACCAGGCTGTCAAATGGGGGTCAGTACGCTGATGAGCAAACTGGAGCTTACACTAGAAAATTGGGGTGGTGCATTGTGGTGCCAGGGGAATCAGTGAAGGGTAGGTATACCTTAATTACCATTTTGCAGAATGGGTAATTTATTGTCCAATCACCAGGCTGTCATGCTGGCCTTTTGTATTTTGGGGACCAATCACCAGGCTGTCATATGGGGGCCAGCACGCTGATGGGCAAACTGGAGCTTACATTAAAAAATTGGGGTGGTGCATCATTCCGCCAGGGAAGCCAGTGGGAGGTTGGTATGCCCATGCTCAATAAACTGAACCAGAATGCGCAAAGTACAGGTCCACTTTAAGTTGCAAATAATTCATCATAAATCTATTTAATCCTTAGTTCTCTGACAATAGCTATTCTATGTTTTCCCCAGTTGACAGAGACAGTTATGATTAATGTCTTCCGTCGTCCACCCACAAGGGTTTTTTTTTTTTCTTTCTTCTTTTTCCTATGACAGAAGTTTTGTGGCGTACAATGGCAGTGAATTGTATTGATCTGGGTAATTAGAGCGATGTTAAATAATGGTCCATCCTGACAAATCGCCAGTTCCGGTCACAGGTGTGTAACAGTGCAGTAAAGGTTCTTTGAGTACATTTAGGCTTTATGGCACAGAGGGGGGGGGGGGGGGAATGAATATTTTATCAGCTTGCTTCAACTCCAGTTGCTGGAAACCAGTGCCGGCATATATAAATAATGAAGACATTGCGGGCAAAGTAGAAAGCATTAATGGGTTTTCTTTCTCATGGGCAACTTCTCCGTCGCAAATGGGAAAGTGCTGGGAGCCCCAACGTTACTGTAGCTTCGCTTGTGGGATTTCACCAATTCCTGTTCCCTGTAGAACAGCCTAAATAGGATTTTTTGAAACTTTTTTAAATTAAAAAAATCCTATTTTTTTTTTTTAAATCAAAAAGTTTGTTTTCTTCCACGATTGGATCTTTTGCATCAGTCTCTGTCTTTAAAGCAACATGGGTTACCTGTCATCTCCCCCGGAGGGGGTTGGAAGAATATGGCATTTTTCAGGTAATTTTATTGGGTCAGCTTATTTTTTTTAGGACTGTTAGTTTTGCATGAATTGTTTTCTTGACAGCTGGTATGTTTACATGGATGGAATGATCGAATATCATGTTCGTTTGTAGTATTATATGTTTGATGTCATGGTTCAAAGCGACCAATAAGATTCTTACTATTGTTTTGCTTGTGTAGTTTAGAAATAAATGTAAAACCCGATTGGATGCTGTGGACAACTTGCCTGCCTTTTATTTGCTGTATTTTTTTTAAATGTCCGGTCGGTTTCTTTGTATTTTTAATATGAGACAAAAAGCTATGTTACGCATTGCCAGCTAATCCCAAGCCAGAGTTTAGCTGTTGACAGATATATTGTTACCTTGGTGGAAGCGTGTGAAGCGAATCTGTGAAACGAGAACCATCTGTAGAATTGATTTAAATAACAGAAAGCTAGAGTGTATAAAAACTTTTTTACATTTATACAATCAAGGCTGAACAATCAGCAGTGGAAAATTTTAATTTATGTCCTGCCAAAACTATATATTTTTTTTATGTATACTTCTCCTACTCTGCGCCACCAATTAAATGTGTGAAAATCCCTTCTACTGATTCATGCTTCGCTGCTGCCACACTGCATACAAACCACAAAAATCCAAAAAAATACTCTTTCAATGACGTTTGTAGCGCTGTGTCCATAAATAATAAACAAATTTCTTTGAAAGAGTTTTTTTTTTGGTATTTTCTTTTTTAGTTTTTAGGGAGCAGGGGAGTTTGGGGGTTAGAACCCCCATTTGTTATTTCACTGCTGTCCAAGACCAAGACAACCGTGCTTAGTTTGACAACCGGAAGTGAGGGGAAATATGTAGCAAGGACAATAAAAAAAAAGGATAAAAAAAAAAGGATCAATAAAAAGCTGATTTGGAGGGTTCTGCCTCGTGCTCTTCTACTATAAAGTTAGGGGCACTTTTTAACAAAGTGCATTGATCCTTTTTGCCCCCTTCCTTGGACATATTCTATCTAACCCAGCCTCCACATCCACAGCTCCATACTTACCTTGATCCAGTGGACGTGGGTTCTGCTGTTTTTTTGCATCCAGAGCTGCAAGCCTTTACTGTCCCGGCCATGCCAGCTTATTATTGCCCTATAGACTTTTATAGGGATGTTTCCTAGGGCCGGACAAAATGGTTGATGGTCCCATAGAAGTCTATGGGGCTGTAATGTGCAATTCAGTGAATGCTTCTGGCGCTGGATGACAACAAAGCCACAGTTAGTATAATAAGACCCCTTTCATACTGAGGTGCTTTACAGGCGCTACAACGCTAAAAATAGCGCCTGCATAGCGCCTGTAAAGCGCCTGTAAAGCGCCGCTCCTGTCCCTCCAGTGTGAAAGCCCGAGTGCTTTCACACTGAAGCGGTGCACTTGCAGGACGTTAAAAAACTCCTGCAAGCAGCATCTTTGGAACGGTGTAGGAGCGGTGTGTACACCGCTCCTACACCGCTCCTGCCCATTGAAATGAATGGGCAGCGCAGCTATACCGCCGTCATAGCGCTGCTCCAGCAGCGCTTTGCTGTGGTTTTAACCCTTTCTCGGCCGCTAGTGGGGGTAAAAGCGCCCCACTAGCTGCCGAATAGCGCCGTGAAATTGACGGCTTTACCGCCGACACACCCACCGCCCCAGTGTGAAAGGGGCCTATAGCCTCGTGCACACTGGGCATCAAAAACGCCACTTTAAGACCCCTTTCACACTGAAGCGTTTTTCAGGTGCTACAGCACTAAAAATAGCGCCTGTAAAGCGCCTGAAAAAAGCCTCAGCTGCAAACCCGGTGTGAAAGCCCTAGTGCTTTCACACTGGGGCTCTGCGTTGGCAGTGTGTCACAAAAAGTCCTGCCAGCAGCTTCTTTGTAGCGGTGGAGGAGCACTGAATACACCGCTCCTCCACCGCTCCTGCCCATTGAAAACAATGGGGCAGCGCCGTGATACCACCGGCAAAGCGATGATGCAGTGGTGTTTTGCGGGTGGATTTAACACCTTTTTGGCCGCTAGCGGGGGGGGGTTAAAACTGCCCCCACTAGCGGCCGAATAGCACAGCTAAAACGCCAGTAAAGCTTTACCGCTGACACCCAGGGCGGCTCAGTGTGAAAGGGGTCTAAAGGGCGTTTGACAATTTTTTTTCTGACTATGCCCATCAATATTAGCTTATCTGGCCATGCACACATAGGACTTTACAGGCATTTAAAGGCAGAAAAGAAAAACACTGCTTGCACTTTCAGGAGAGGAGCTTTTCAGCAGAAAAAAAACCACTGAACACGCCTAAACACATATAAATGCGTGCAAATGCGCCTAAGCGCTTGGTGCGTTTAGTGCTTGAGCATTCACTCATTTCATTTCACTCATCATGCCCCAAACGCACCTGCGCTTGCAAAACGTGGCTTTAGCCCCCCGTTCACACTGAATGCAGCTTTGAAATCGCATGATTTTAAAGCCGCGTGTCAGTGTGGCTTGGTTGACATTTGTGCGACTGGCACCTGAAATCGGCAAAAATAATGCAGGAACTTCTTTTACAAATCGGTGTGGCACTGCAGAGTCGGCATCACAGCGATTTGAACAGTTACATTTTCCAACAATAGGGTGTGACTTGTCATGTGATTTGGACCTGTCAAATTGCATGACAAGTCGCACTGGTGTGAAAGGGGAAGCTTAGGCACGATTTGTAACACTGCTTTTCTCCTGCCAGGAGTAAAGGCATTCACAAGAACTGAGCCAACTCCCAGTGTGCATGCCGTCTTGACATCAAGATAATATGGGTTAGGTTAGGCCAGGGAAAGAAGTAAAAAGGATATATGCTTATTGCCTTAAAGTGCACTTATCCTTAAAAAAATGTATTTCTGTCCCTGTTACTGTTGGAAGTTTACCTTTACTTGGTGTCACTGACACAGTAAGTGAGGAGAAATGTCTCTTATGGAGTCCCAGATAGCAGTAAAAACATGACAGGGATTCTAAGCCCTTTTTCACTCAGAAAAAACAAAAAAAAATGTTTTGGCTGGATTACACTTAAACTTTTGGAACCTTTAAAAATTCAAATTTCATAGCAAAAAGCTGCATTTAGCTGGAACTCTTGACGCAGCTCTGCTTCTGATCAGTGTATATGATTATTCAGAATGACTGTGACCTGGGTACATTGTGTATTACATTATAATATTTATCTGGACACTGACGAAGTCACAGAACGGCTGAAGGTCCAAGCACTTTCTTTTTTAAATTTTTTTTTTTTTTTTTTTTTTAAGCATATGCTAATATCGTTGTAGCAATGTGAGCTCAATTTATGTAGAATTGTTGCCAATATGAATTTTCTAATAAGGCAGAGCAAAGTACAGTACCCTATGGCAACAGTTGGCATTTACTATTGCATTATTCTATTAAATAAAACCCTAAGCACATGTTTTGATTTCTAAATTCAGTTGAAAGACAAAAAAAAAGACCTAAATTGTAATAAGGTATTTAAAGGCTGCATGGAGTACGTATGCTCTTTCTGTGCTTGTTGGGTTTCCTCCAAATACTCTGGGTTCTTCCCAGTCTTCCAAAAACTTGCTGGTAGGTTAATTGGCAGCTGTTTAATCGGTCCCTAGTATGTGTGTACAATTTGGCTATGCATATGTGTTATCACATGGGGTGTGTGAGGACCTACCTTATAAAAATTCCCACCATAAAAATTCTATGGAGCAGTGTATAAAAGATGGTGCCCAGAGAGGTAACCAATGTAGAGGGATTTACTAAGACTGGTGCACACAGAATCTGGTGTAGCTGTGCTTAGTAACCAATTAGCTTCTAACTTTAGATTTCTCAATTAAGCCATATATTATACAATTTCCTTATTCAATTTCCTTTAGATTTACCTTCTGCTATGTAGCGCAAGGGCCTGCCTGATTGCAAACAAATTGAAAGTGTTTAGGTTTGACCTCATATTATATTATATGGTTTTGGAAAATTGATTGTACAATGTATGGCCAGCCTAAGCTTTGACAATAAAACCTAGAAGCTGATTGGTTACTATGCACAGCTGCACCAGATTCCGTGTGCACCACTCTTAGTATATCTCCCCCATAAAGTCAACGAGAGTCAGATACAACTGAGGGGCTATCGTGCATTTTTAGGGGTTGGCCCACCAATATTTTAACAGTGGGTAGACTTTGGTTGGGTGAGTCATCCATCCCAAATACTCATCACAGTTCTCTGCTCTGCCTCTTCCCAGTATGGAGTCTAAAGTCCCGTACACACGGGCAGGGTGTCGGGAGATATTTGCCAGTTTAAAAAAAAACATTGGACATTCTGCCCGAGTGTATGTAGGTCTGTCCGACAGAAGCTGGCTGTTTGGCTGGCTTCTGTGGAACGTGCATTCTGGAAAACCAGCAGCTGACGGACTCCCGATCAGCGCTCTCAGCCAATAGCAGAGAGCGCTGATCGGAGTGTTCTGGTGGGGGCCGTCCCCCCTGTCAGAACACAACAGCTCAGCGAAGAGGATCGCTGTACTAACCTTGCATGGTTAGTACAGTCTCCGACTGGAGCTGGCAGTTTTTTTTCTTTGTTCAACCCATGGGGTTAAAAAAAACGAATAGTGTGTGCCTGGCTTAAAGCCCAGTACACACGATCAGAATATCATATAAAAAATACAGCTTTCAAAGTGATCGTACGATACTCTGATCACAGCTATCGTCCAATATTTTCTAAAGGAACAAATACAGAAATTTTCCTTGTATGATACCAGATCGTACGATTTCCATTTAATAAGTACAAATACACTACAACACATTACATCACCTCTGAATTTTTATTGTCATACGAGAATTTTCATAACTAAAAGCGCTGCGGAAACTGTTGACGCTATATAAAACCTGTATGATAGTAATAATAACTTTAGTAACCTATTAGTTTTGATATGGAAATTACCTTCCAAAAAAAAAAGCGGAGGTTCATTTGTCCAATAATCTCACTGTGTACTAGACTTTAGTCATTCTGCTACTTTTTTCAGAAAAGATAAGTAAGATAAGCTAGTTGTAAAAAAAAAAACAAAAAAACCCCCAAAAAACTTACAGGCAAAATGAGACCACCTTGGAGTGACAATGGTAGGAAATCAGAGCTGTGAGATCACAATGCTAAAATCCTGCTGTCCGAGGTCCTGAAAGATTCATCCCACCATAGTCCAGTCCCCTTACTTTTAAGACTTGGACTGGCTGACTTTTTAAATGCAAGCGTTTTAATATGCTTACTAATGTTAACATGTGACATGTACGTTAGAGCATGCTAAATGGAGATACCACATATAATCCATATGATGGAATTTATTCAGGGTTCATGGAAAAATTAAACAAGAATTCCCATTGGTTGCTAATGGACCACTTTACTTTTGTGCCCGCTTTCTTCTCTATAGTCTTTATAATTCATTTTCTCAGCAATCTTAATTTGTTCAGGGTACACCTTTAGTTATTGCAGCTTTAATGTTACAAAAACTACCCTTAAACTTGGAACAGCGGTCATTAGTGCAGGCGTAATCCAAGCGCTGTCTATGGAGAGCTGCAGAGTGCCCATAACATTGTTAGGTTGGCAGGGGGTTATTAGAAAAGGACAGAGGAAGAGATGGAGAAGAGAAGGCTCATACTGGATAATTGGGGTGAAACAATTGTGTTTGAAACAGGTTTTCAGGCCTCCAGTTGATTTTTCTGTTGCACTTTACCCCCCAACTACGGATGACCAGGTGCATCACAGGGAACCTACATTAGAACACGACTCTTGATTCATGTCTTCGTGGAATCATTAGATGCCAACGTGGGTAATTCTCAGTGCGGGACATCTCCATGATGATGTTTTAAGCACCAAATAAGAGTGTATGCTGTCACAGGGGATAATCAAATATTAGATTAAGCTTGTACTTAGGTCAAGGGTTAGGGTTGGGTTGAAGTGTAACTTTACCCTTTCACACAGGAGGAATCGTTATTGCAGAGGAGAACTATTATGTCTCTTCTGTAATAAAGGCTTCATACCTGCCTCCTTGCCAGATGCCTTAGAATGTAATGCTCATGCACAGCTTAATGTGGCTTCTCAGCATACCTCGGTAGCAAGAAAATGACCTTCTGTGTGCATACATCCATACTCCTGGCCCCGCTAAGCAGGATGGCAGAAGATCCCAAACCCATAAGAAGCCAGGGAGAAATTGTCAATGGCAGCAAGGAAGCTTACAGATGTGGAATCGCTGGGAGGGAGTATTGAAGTGTTTAGCTTCGCTTTAAGGTAAAAACTGGTCATACCATATGTAACAGAATGTCCCACACTCAGCTTGAGTGCTTCCGTCATATAACGCTTCCTCCAGTCTGAAGATAGATATCAGATATTATTGTTGCATATTGCAACCAAGAACTAGGCAGGACTCGTTTGGCTGCAAAGCTGGAGCACATTTTAACAAACTAACATAGAATATATACACCACAGGAGGACATCCCCCCCGATCATGTTACCCTAACAACACAAACTTCACACAGGATAATAATTAGAACAACAGACATATGCTATAAACATTACGTTAATTAGCCACCTGGGTGACTCAGTGCCCACCCAGACAGAAACAATAGGTGAATGGGAATTCACACCTAGACAATGCTTTGATTAATCAGGATCTCACTACAGGTCAGACTTGCTGTCACATAGCTTCACACAGTGCAAAACACATTATCAGTAATCCATGTGCACTGGTGCGCAGTCATGTTGGAACAGGAAGGGGCCATCTCCAAACTGTTCCCACAAACTAGGGAGCATGAAATTGTCCAAAATGTCTTGGTATGTGGATGCCTTAAGAGTTCCCTTCACTGGAACTAAGGGGCCAAGCCCAACCCCTGAAAAGCAACCCGACACCATAATCCCCCCAATGATTTGGACCAGTGCACAAAGCAAGGTCCATAAAGACATGGAAGAGCGAGTTTGGGGTGGAAGAACTTGACTGGCCTGCACAGTCTTGACCTCAACCCCTTTGGGATGAATTCGAGCGGAGACTGCAATCCAGGATTTCTCGTTCACATCAGTGCCTGGACTAGTATATTTGGAGGTGTTTTATGTATGTATATATATATATATATATATATATATATATATATATATATATATATATTTATATTTATATTGTGGACATGTAAATATAATACAATGAACCTCTGCGCCTCTGGAAATAATGTGCAAAAAAGAGTGTCGTAAGCTACTGTACACATCCTATTTCCAAAGAGAAAATATTAAAGCAGTGCAAATATAGTTGGGTTGGTAGAGCACTCCCAACAAAAACATACAGTGGGGACAGAAAGTATTCAGACCCCCTTAAATTTTTCACTCTTTGTTATATTGCAGCCATTTGCTAAAATCATTTAAGTTCATTTTTTTCCCTCATTAATGTACACACAGCACCCCATATTGACAGGAAAACACAGAATTGTTGATATTTTTGCAGATTTATTAAAAAATAAAAACTGAAATATCACATGCTCCTAAGTATTCAGACCCTTTGCTGTGACACTCATATATTTAACTCAGGTGCTGTCCATTTCTTCTGATCATCCTTGAGATGGTTCTACACCTTCATTTGAGTCCAACTGTGTTTGATTATACTGATTGGACTTGATTAGGAAAGCCACACACCTGTCTATATAAGACCTTACAGCTCACAGTGCATGTCAGAGCAAATGAGAATCATGAGGTCAAAGGAACTGCCTGAAGAGCTCAGAGACAGAATTCTGGCAAGGCACAGATCTGGCCAAGGTTCAAAAAAAAATTCTGCTGCAGTTGAGGTTCCTAAGAGCACAGTGGCCTCCGTAATTCTTAAATGGAAGACGTTTGGGACGACCAGAACCCTTCCTAGAGCTGGCCGTCTGGCCAAACTGAGCCTTGGTGAGAGAGGTAAAGAAGAACCCAAAGATCACTGTGGCTGAGCTCCACAGATGCAGTCGGGAGATGGGAGAAAGTTGTAGAAAGTCAACCATCACTGGAGCCCTCCACCAGTCGGGGCTTTATAGCAGAGTGGCCGGACAGAAGCCTCTCCTCAGTGCAAGACACATGAAAGCCCGCATGGAGTTTGCTAAAAAACACCTGAAGGACTCCAAGATGGTGAGAAATAAGATTCTCTGGTCTGATGAGACCAAGATAGAACTTTTTGGCCTTAATTCTAAGTGGTATGTGTGGAGAAAACCAGGCACTGCTCATCACCTGTCCAATACAGTCCCACCAGTAAAGCATGGTGGTGGCAGCATCATGCTGTGGGGGTGTTTTTCAGCTGCAGGGACAGGACGACTGGTTGCAATCGAGGGAAAGATGAATGCGGCCAAGTACAGGGATATCCTGGACGAAAACCTTCTCCAGAGTGCTCAGGACCTCAGACTGGGCCGAAGGTTTACCTTCCAACAAATCAATGACCCTAAGCACACAGCTAAAATAACGAAGGAGTGGTTTCACAACAACTCCGTGACTGTTCTTGAATGGCCCAGCCAGAGCCCTGACTTAAACCCAATTGAGCATCTCTGGAGAGACCTAAAAATGGCTGTCCACCAACGTTTACCATCCAACCTGACAGAACTGGAGAGGATCTGCAAGGAGGAATGGCAGAGGATCCCCAAATCCAGGTGTGAAACACTTGTTGCATCTTTCCCCAAAGACTCATGGCTGTATTAGATCGAAAGGGTGCTTCTACTAAATACTGAGCAAAGGGTCTGAATACTTAGGACCATGTAATATTTCAGTTTTTCTTTTTTAATAAATCTGCAAAAATGTGAACAATTCTGTGTTTTTCTGTCAATATGGGGTGCTGTGTGTACATTAATGAGGAAAAAAATGAACTTAAATGATTTTAGCAAATGGCTGCGATATAACAAAGAGTGAAAAATTTAAGGGGGTCTGAATACTTTCTGTCCCCACTGTATACTAAACTCAAATATACCAAATTTTAAAAAAATCTGGTGTAAAAGTACAGTTCAAATCCACTTCCCATTTCCTTTTGCAGGATAGACAATGTTCCTCAGGAGTGATCAATAGGTTGTAGGTTTTAGAAATAACCTGGGGTAAGATTTCTTCATCTGAACAATATTACTCAAAAGTGGTCAAGTGACGACCAAAGCCCCGTGGGTCTGGCAGAGAATGCAAAAAATGGTGTAGCTGAAGAGCTTTCCAAAAGTTTAGACGAAACAGACCTGAGGAGTCCATTAGCAAGGTAATAGAAGGCCAGTTATCTGCTGTCAGAAAGTGGGATGCCTGATGGCGACTAGTGTTGTATAAGGCTCGGAAAGTCATATGTTTTGTCTACCCTGTTCAGAGTAGACAAACATATTCCATAACATCCAAGTTTTAGAGTGCTTTTCACATTTGTGTTGTGTTGGATTAGGCCTTCCATCCTATTTATTTCCTCCACTTTATGAAGCCAGTGATTAATGGTCTCTGGCTGTGAGCTTTTCCAATTAAGAGGAATACAGGACTTGCCAGCGTTCAAAAGGTGACATACAATTTATTTTTTATAAATTTTTCCTGGAATGACCGAGACACGTAGTAAAAATAAGGCTGGATCATCAGGAACCTCATAATTAGTGAATTTTTGGACAATTCTCCAGATTTCTTTCCAGAAGTATTCAAGTTTTGGGCAGAACCAAAATGCTATATATGGAGTAGTGTTCCTTGTCCCTCCTGGCATCTCTAACAGCGGTCGGTAGTGTTAGGAAAAACTGTATGTAGTAGAGAGGTAGTATGATACCACCTTGTCATAAATTAAAATTGGTTTCCTGCATCCTCGTACAAATTGAGGATTTAAGGGAAAACCTGATAATGTTTTGTTGTTGGTCTGGTGTAAAAGTACTGTTCAAATCCACTTCCTATTTCCTTATGCAGGATAGACAGTGTTCTTCAGGAGTGATCAATAGGTTGTAGGTTTTAGAAAGAACCTGGGGTAAGATTTCTTCATCCGAACAATATTACTCAAAAGTGGTCATGTGATGACCAAAGCCCTGTGGGTCTGGCAGAGAATGTAAAAAATGGTGTAGATGAAGAGCTTGCCAAAAGTTTAGTACAAAACGGACTTGGCGTCCATTAGGGAGGTAATAGAAGGCCAGTTATCTGCTGTCAGAAAGTGGGATGCCTGATGGTGACCAGCGTTGTATAAGGCTCAGAAAGTCGTATAGTGTAGTATGTTTTATTTGAAAAAATCCCCACACATTAAAATGCACTTACAGGCTGACAAGTTTAATTAGCATTGAGTATCAATAGCACCTCCAGGTCCCAGGCAAAGTGGCCATGCTCTCCAGCAGCCACAAATGACACAACCTGATGTGACATTAGCATATCTGGTGTCACACAATAAACCAATGTAATACAACTATCAAATAAGTACACAACACCAAACTTGGCATTAAAAGGCCGAGGCACTATTTTATTGGTTTACCTTTAGAGCTGAACTCCAGGAAATTTGAAAAATTTTCCCTTGCAGTGGGACTGTGTAAAGTTTAACTGTTCATTTAAGTCTGGGGGCATGAAATAGATTTACTTAAAAGTCTGGGGGCATGAAATAGAAGATTTACTTACTTGATCTCCCATTCCTCTGCACTACCAGACTGGTCCCCACAGCCTTTTCTTCCCTATGCTCTGGCAATCTAAAGTTCTGACTTCATCTAAACTGATGCTGGTCCATCTCCATAGCAAAGGGGTGCACTGTCTGCTGGTAGAGTGGAGGATCAGGTAAGGAAAAGTGCTTTTCGCAGAGACTAGTGCAGCCCCACTGCAAAGAAGAATTTTCAGGTTTTCCGGAGTCGAAGTTTAAATTGCTTTACTTATTACCAACTTTATTAAGGATCGTAAATAGTAAAACACAAATTGCTTAGCCATTAAAGCCATTGTGAAGCATCAAAGAAATTACCACTCCAGGTGATGGCCCCGTATTCACACCATCCTTGTGTTCAGGAGATGAAGGGTGCCGGCTCAGCAAAGGCAATAACAAGAAACTTAGTCCATACACCAACAGAGGCACAGGTACAGATGTTAGCTATCATCTGTACCTATGTCTGTGTTGGTGCATGGACTAAGTTTTGTCAATAAAGGCATTATATCGGAGTGCGGCTGTCCTATTTCATTTTTCTTGTTATTGCATTGTAAAGCTTATTTACTTTTTGCTAAAATAACAAACATGTTATACTACCTGCTCTGTGGGGTATTCTGGGGTCTCCCACCAGCACTCTCGACCCCTCCACTACTGTGTGTGCTCCCATAGCAAGCCGCTTGCTTTAGGGGGACACATGCGGGCTCACTCCCAAGCTGGGCTGTGTGCATCTACAGGCACACACAGTGCGGCGCAGCCCCACCCCCTGCTCCCTCCTCACAGGCTTTGGCTCTCGCTCCTGCCTCTGTGTCCTGTGAGGGGATGAACAGAGACCAGCGCTGCTGCTAACAGGCACAGCGCTGGATCAAGGGTGGGCTAAGGTAAGTTTTTATGGCAGTGGGGGAGTGATACCACTACTGAGACATTTTTTACCTTAATGCAGGTAAGGTAAAAAAATGTTGTGCCTTTAGAACAACTTTAATGCCGCGTACACACGATTGGACTTTACGGCATACTTCTCGATGGACTTTAAGATGGACTTCCTGAATGAACGGACTTGCCTACACACGATCAACCAAAGTCCGACGGATTTGTACGTGATGACGTACGACCGTACTAAAACAAGGAAGTTCATAGCCAATAGCTGCCCTAGGTTTTTGTCCGTCGGACTAGCATACAGACGAGCGGACTTTTCGACTGGACTCGAGTCCGTCAAAAAGATTTGAAACATGTTTCATTTCTAGGTCCGTCAAACTTTTGGGAGAAAAAATTCCGCTGGAGCCCACCACGATCGAATTGTCGGACGGACTCCGGTTCGCCGGACCAAGTATGCCGTAAAGTCCGGTCGTGTGTACGCAGCATTAGATTCATTCAATTACATAGTTACATTGTTAGTAAGGTTGAATAAAGACACCAGTCCATCCAGTTCAACCTGAGGGAGTGTGGGTGCATGTCTACAATCATCCTTATTTTTATTTAAGGTACCCATATAGTGCCGCCAATTCACGCAGCACTCCGCACATACATCGTACACCCACATCGGTCCCTACCCTCAGGGAGCCCACAATCCAAGGTCCCCACCTCACATTCATATACTAGGGCCAATTTTGAACAGAAGCCAATTAACCTACCAGCACGTCTTTTGAGTGTGGGAGGAAACCGGAGTACCCGGAGGAAACCCACGCAGGCACAGGGAGAACATGCAAACTCCAGGCAGGTAGTGTCGTGGTTGGGATTTGAACCAGCGACCCTTTTTACTGCAATGCGAGAGTGCTGCCCACTACACCACTGTGCTGCCCTAATAATAGCAATAACATATTGTAAACTAAAGCATAACTAAAGCTGACCCTAAAGCGGAGTTCCACTCGTTTTTGTGTTTATTAAAAGTCAGCAGCTACAAAAAGTGTAGCTGCTGACTTATAATAAACACATACTAAACTGTCCCATGGTCCAGCAATGCAGCCGCCTGAACCCTCGGTTCCCTCCCTGGCCTCTCCCCGGCGCACGAGTGTGGGCAACCGACTGTGACAGCTTGCGGCTTCACAGCTGGGTATGCACTGCTCGTGCGCGAGTCACACTGCGCCTCCTCAATGGACGGGCAATCTTCTGGGACCTGTGATGTGTCCCAGAAGATTGCAGGGAGGGAGGGGGAGAGGATAACTTCCGTTCGAGTTTCCTAGGCGGCCTGAGCGGAAGTGGGAGCTGGGCACCTGTCAAAACTTGGTACCCATTCCCCCCAAAAAAATGACATGCCAAATGTGGCATGCCAGGGGGTTAGGAGTCTTAAAGCGGAACTTCCACTATTGGGTGGGACCCTGCTTTAAATAATTTGTTTTTTTTTTTATTAGCCAGCAGACTCCTCTTGAAAGGGAACAGTCACAGATGGATCTAAATTAATCGGTTCCTGCTGAACTTAAAGCACAGAGTGACATACCTCATTTAGGGAGCCAAAAAACATTCCGGAAAATGAGAGGGATGTGGGTGGGTGAAAAGGAAGAAAATGGCCACTGCCATTCCATGGAGGTGGACCCAAGTAAATTGTCGTCTCCCCCCCCCCCCCCTTCCATTCTCATTCTTTGGGATGACCTCTGTGACATGGAGGTATACTATATGTCCTGCAAATCAGTTAGTTTACGTACAGGAGGAAGTCCAGCTCCAGCTCTGCCTCCTGGCTACTCTGGTTCTTAGCGCTGCAGGTCTCATTGACCCCATCATTATCTTGGCCCCCACTCACATAACACACAGCTCCAGGCTCTGTTTTGTGAATGGCCTGGAGGAGAAGGGGGTCTGTGAGACCTGCAAAGATTACAGCCAAAGTGGCCAGGAAGTATAGTGGGAGCTGGACCTCCAACAGCATGTATACTCACTGATTTGTAGGACCTAGAAGTATGCACGCATGACAGCGAGGTCTTCCCGAGAAAACAAGAATGTGCTTGAAACCTGTGAAGGTATATCTGCCCAGAGTTGGGCTTTAAGTTTGACCTAGGATTGGATATATATTTTTTTATTTTAAGTGCAGGACAGCACTACATTTGTGTCAGGATCACAGGTGTCATGTACCTTATGGCAGAGCCTGATGTGTAGAGGGAAGCCTCTCTTACAGCCCCGGCTCAGGGAGTGCCTGTATGATCTTCCACCGATTGCAGACTTGCGAAGTAGGTGCATAACCAGATTTGGTCCAGATAGCTGGAACAGCAGATGGCAGCAGGAACAGCAGTTGCTTGGCAGACAGCAGCTGGTTGCAGGTGCAGGAGGACTGGCAGCACACAGCAGGCGAAGAGCCAGTGGAAGCCAGGCAGTATGCAGATCAGGGCAGATGAATGATTGGATGCAAGGTCAGACAAGCTAGATCAGCAATGAACAGTCAGATACAGGCATAAAGGACAGGCAGAGAATGGTCAGGATACAGGCAGAGGTAGGCATCGCAGGATCAGGCAGAAGAGCGGTGGCGGCTGGTGCTCCATTTTTTTTAGGGGGGGGGGGGCAGTAAACAAACCACCCAACGTCCCCCTGTTCAGTCGGTCGGTCCATCAGTCAAACCTCCCAGCCCCAACCCACCCCGTTGCTCGGTAAACCAAACACCACCCCTTGTCGCTTGCCCATCCGCCCACCAGCTCCGCACTTAGCCAGTCACAAGCAGGTCACAGGCAGCTTCGGCTTCCCCCTGCGTCTCTTCCTCGTCAGGTTCCCCCTGCATCTCCTCCTCCTTGGTGGCTTCCCCCTCGACGATCAATATAGTCGCTTCTCCTCTCGGACAATCGGGTCTAAAGTCCCACTGCCTGATTGGCTGGTAGGAGAAGCAGGAAGACGATAGAGAATATTAACTGGGTGGGCTCAGGGCGCAGTGACCTGCGCCCCAGGCCCACCCTTTTTTTAAACCATTTAGAGCCTCAGGCTCTAATCATGTGCTTAAAAAAAAAAAAAAACATTAAATTCCATGCGTTCGCCGCCCTGCATGTAGATTAGGGGCCGGGCGCATGGATTAGGGGGGCGGCGCCCCTGCATCCCTAATGGAGCACCTGCCTCTGCAGAAGAGCAGGAGGTAAGCGGAGTCTAGAGTCAAGCCAAGGTCAGGGCAGGTAGCATTTAAGCATGGTCAGGACAAGCCGGGTCAATCACAGATTTCAGGCACAGGAACAGATACAGGAACACGGGTAACAGCTGCAGATCAGACAGCAACCAACTAGTGCAGCTGCTGAACTTAAAGGTCACTTGATGCCAGTATCAGTGGCAAATGCATGCACGCCTGCATGTGCGCATATGCGCGTACCTGTGCACTGCAAGACGGGCACCCCCATGGCTGCACCTGCACATTTGTGTGCACCTCGGTGCTTCAGTTGTATTATGGCCAGCACGTCCCTGACAACAGGTAACAACCTGTCCTCGGGTGACAATGGTCACCCATTTATGGAGAACTACACTTAAGGTGGGTACACACTATAAGAAAATTGGGCAAACGATTGTCCAGGTTTCCTCGATGTTTCACAGCAAGTCAAAACCAAGGATGGAAATAATGTACGAAAAAATTCTTGTACGACAAAGGCTTTTTATGTTGTTGTTTGATGTTTCTGATCATGCGCAGTCTTTCGTGTCTGTTTTTTTCTTGTACAAAAACTGTAAACATTATTCACTTGCCTACTGGGCACTTTTATCCCCTTCCTGCCCAGGCCAATTTTCAGCTTTCATCGCTGTCACACTTTGAATGAAAGTTGTGCGGTCATGCAGCACTGTACCCAAACTGGATCGTTATCGTGTTCTTGACTAAAGTGTTTCACAATTCTTTTTATGCAAAGAATTCTCTCTGCTCTTCTGAAGTCACAGCCCTCAAAAGAAAGGAAGAGAAAAACTGGGCAGTCTGCCAAGAATCAAAAACGTTCTTTATCAGTTGAACTTAAGTATAAACATTGTAACAATTTTCAATGAAATAGACTTTGTGTGTAAGTGAAAAACGTTTAACCACTTAAACACTAAGGGCCGGTTCACACGGGGGCGACTTGTCAGGCGACCTAGCCGCCTGACAAGTCGCCTCCCGTTCTGTACAATGGAACCGTTCTAATTTGCGTCGCTCCGACTTAGAAGAAAGGTTCCTGTACTACTTTGGGGGCGACTTGCATAGACTTCTATACAGAAGTCGTCTTGCAAGTCGCCCCGGCAGTCGTGTGCAGGTCGCCTCGGTGAGGCGACCTGCAAGTCGTGCCGCGTCTAGTGTGAACCGGCACTAAACCTTTTTCTGACATTTGTCGGTTTCAAGTTAAAATCATTTTTTTTTGCTAGAGAATTACTTAGAACCCCCAAACATTATATATATTTTTTGGTAGACACCCTAGAGAATTAAATGGTGGTTGTTGCAATATTTTATGTCACACTGTATTTGCGCAGTGGTCTTTCAAATGCAATTTAAAAAAAAAAAAAAAAATTACTTTAATGAATAATAAAAAAAAAACTTACAGTATAGTTAGCCCATTTTTTTTTTTTACAATGTGAAAGATTTTACGTTGCGAGAATCATAAGAGAATCATGATCTTTTTATTCTAATTCAAAAAAATCGTGATTCTCATTTTGGCCAGAATCGTGCAGCTCTAACCCAAACAAAATGTTTATCATTTTTTTCACACAAATAGAGCTTTCTTTGTGTGGTATTTAATTACCACTAGGGTTTTTATTTTTTGCCTTAACAAAAAAAGACCAAAAATTTTGAAAAAATAAATATTTTTTTTTCATAGTTTGTTATAAAAGTTTACAAATGGGTAATTTTTCTACTTCACTGATGTGCACTGATGAGGCTGCACGGATGGGCACTGATAGGTACTGGTCAGGCGACACTATTTGACACTAATAGGTGGCACTGATGGGCACTGATAGGTGGCGCTGATGAGGAGGCACTAATAGGTGGCACTGATGGGCACTGATAGAAGGCACTGATGGGCACTGGTAGTGGCACTGATAGGTGACACTAATGATGAGGCATGATGGACACCAATTGGCCCATCAGTGCCTAGGCACTAATAGGTGGCACTGGTGGCCACTGATTGGCAGCACTGGTGGGCATTGATTAGCAGCACTGGTGGGCAATGTTAGGACCAATGTCCCTGTAACAGAAGCCAGTTAACGGCTTTCTTCTAATGCTCTCAGGGTGAGGAGAGAAAAGCCAATAACCGGCTTTTGTTTACATCCTGTGATCACAGCTGATCACATGGTAAAGGGCCGCTTTGATTGGCCCTTTACCCAGATCTGTGATCAGCTGAGCCTGAAGCACTCAACCACTTACAACCACATCTTCCAATTCATCTGAATGGGCTGCTGTACTCCCGGGAGAGTGATTATGCATGCTCTGCAGGCTGTACTCGTAATATAACTGATAAAAGTGCAGCACAGAAAGCTAATAACGTTTCTGGCAGGATCAAAAGACATTTATTGCACTTATCGAACAGATATAACAAAGCTCTTTTAATAGCATATTTAACAGACTGAAAAGGATCAAACAGGGCAAGTTCATTTTAGTGGCTTATATAGACTTTAAGAATTATGTCGTCATTTTGATAGACGTCCTGGACGCAGAGTGTAAAGTGTGGTGTATAAACACAGGTATACAAGCTGTAGACTGAGCAATTCAACCTGAGTTCTCACAGTGTCCAGATTTAGGTCAGTGATAAGCAGTGACTCTCGCTTAGCTCTTTACAGAATGTCATTAGATCAACTTCACACTGCAAACTGGATACAAGTCATGTGAAGAGACACCCGACATGGGTAGGAGGTTATAGCGGCCAGATGGCTGTATACTTGTAGTCTCACTGACATGTTCATTGATAAAGCACATTTTTAGTTTACTTGTACATTTCCCCAAGTCACTTTGGAAATGTTTTGGTAATTAAAGGGTCAGGCTGCAGCGTCCAGTAGGCAGCATATCACCTCCAAGCTTCCTGTCAACTGGTTTGTAAAGGGAACCACCACAGATCACTTTTTAGAGCAGTAAATAAAAAAAAAAAAAAAAAAAACAGCTCATGTGACCAAGGTCCTAAACTAGCCATAGATGGATTTAAATTTGACAGGTACACCAGGGACTGGATGAATTTCGATCCATGTGTGGTGGTCCCTGTTCAACAGAAGTCAGTCATTGGAAATGAGGTGAAAGGGAGAGTAAAGAAAGGATAAGAATAAAGAGATAGAGATTATGACCCCCATCTGTCCACCTCTCCACCTAAGCCAATCAGAGGAAACCTTTTATTCATTCATAAAACACAAGGCTGAGTGGCAATCAGCCCGACTCGATTTTGTCCTTCCACTTCTGGAACACAGCCATATACTGTATGTAGATGATGCTACATAGAGTTAATACAGAGTTTCCAGAGGGCCATCTTGGCACTAGAAAAAACTATTTTAAGTCATCGTAAACCTGGCATTAGGCTTTAAAGCTGAAATCCAGGAAAAAGAAAATGTTTAAACTAGTGGTGCACCGAACAGAAATTTTGGTACCGAAACTGAAACCGAAAATGCAGGATCCATTTTGCCGAAAAACGAAAATGACAGTTTAAAAAAAAATGTAATATTTTTATATATAATTGTATTATATTCGACTTTTTAATTAATATCATCAATTTAAATTAATATGAATGTATTGTTGGCCATTATTGGCACCTTTAGTGCAAGAAAAGCTCAAGAAAAATGCAGTCTGCAGTCTCTAACCAGCTCCTGTATCATGTCTGCATTCTCTGACCATCTCTTGTATCATGTCCGCAGTCTCTAACCATCTCTTGTGTCACGTCCACAGTCTCTAACCATCTCTTGTATCATGTCTTCAGTCTCTAAACATCTCTTGTATCATGTCCAAAGTCTCTAACCATCTCTTGTATCATGTCCTGAGTCTCTGACCATCTCTTGTATCATGTCTACAATCTCTTACTTAAACTTAAACACACTGCTAATAGTATTAGCAAAATCTCCATTTGGTGCACCTCTAGCAGACATGATACAGGAGATGGTTAGAGACTGCAGACAATGATACAAGAGATGAATGCAGCATCAGCAGTGTTCATCAAATGCAGCCTCACCAGTGTCTGTCAGATGCAGCCTGCCTGTGCCCGTCAGATGTAGCCTCACCAGTGCCTGTGTATTGGATGCAGCCTGCCCGTGCCCACAAGATGCAGCCCGCCTGTGCCCATAAGATGCAGCCTCTCACCAGTGCCTGTGGGATGCAGCCTGCCTATGCCATGATCAGAGCGGCAATCTCCTGCTGTGTCACAGAGCTGGATTTGAATTGCCCGGGCTGCAGTAACAATGTCCTGCCTCCTGTGATCAAGTCACACTGATTCAGTGTACCTGCATTGGATCAGTGTGCTGTCTATCACAGGAGGCAGGACATTGTTACTGCAGCCCGGGCAATTCAAATCCAGCTCTGTGACACAGCAGGAGATCGCCGCTCTGCAAGGGGAGGAGGAGGGAACGGAGGACAGGACCGGGAGGACAGGACCTTGACCTGCCAGGATGACACTCTGCAATGGACGACACCCAGGGGTGCGGCCACCACTACTGCGCATGTGCAATTATCGGCGCCTTATCGCCACTTTTTTTCTTTCAGCAATATGCCGGAAACACCATTTTCAGTCAATATTTTGGCTCATCCCTAGTTTACTCTTGTTTCTGGTACCCTAGATTTATGCAAGCCCCAGAAACCACCATCCTTCCCCTTATTGAAGCCCTGGCTTGTGGTAGGTTCCTTGGTGTCCTCATGTACTATGCAGGACTATTGGCTTTGCATAGTACTTGTTGATGTCAGAGTGCCAGTGATTGCTGGAATGGGGTGACGTCCTTTGATTACTTCCTTCAGCCCCTAAAGATGCAGCTATAAGAAGAGTCTGCAAGAGCCTGTACATTGCACGCACGATTCATTCATCTTGGTTGTAGTGCTCTGCAGGTTTCAATGCAAGACATTTATAAATTCACATTTTTCCTTTTCTCAATCTGGCTGCCTTTATTAATATTTTGCAAAAGGTGGATTAGGCCTTTAATGTATATGAAATGTTTATCAGAGTGGGACTGACCATAGCAAAAGGCCATCGTGGCTTGGTTGTCCTGCTTATCGAATATTGCAGTATGTCTAACAGAGTTTTCCTATTGTTATACGCTAGGCACATGTGCACCAAAACGTTTTATCCCATGCCAGAGGTCTGATGACACAACACAGCAAATTCTTTCTAACCGGGCTGTCAGTCTCTGTTCTTAGACCAGAATAGATTATCCGCCATTGTCACATTGTTTGAATAAAATAGTACTCAAGGCATTAACGTCACAGCATCCTGATCCACTGACCTCACATTCTTTTCAATAAATATCTTCCCTTCACTCATCTTTTGTTAGCACACTGCAGGGCTGTTAATATGAATGGAAAATGCAATCTAGTATTTCAGTAACATCACTGTTCCAAGCGATACGGCATATGTTGTTTTCCTAATGCAAAAGCTATTCGAGCTCTTGTGCGCACACATCGTTTATTCTTGCAACAGCCAAGGCCAGATTTATATATGTATTACAAACAGATATTAGAGCTAGGAAAATATAGTTGACGGGAGGCTATATGAGGGTTTAGCTCTTATAGCGACCGACAGGTGGTGAGCAATCTGCTGATCTTTGCTCAAATTCTAAGCTGCTGGGACCTGCTAACAGTGTGGCAGATATGGCACATGTGTGCTTAGGGACTGTTCAGTACAGCTTGGTTGTTACAAGTGATGCTCAGATTGTAGCATTGCTTGCAACTGTCGTGCACTCCAAAGTACTCTGTGGCCTAAAATAACTCTGTAACTCTGTGCCCAGACTGTGTATATCAGGGGTGTCAAACTCAATTTCGTCACTGGTAACATCATAAGTATGGTTGTCCTCTAAGGGCCAGTTGTATCGGGGTTGTACTACGTACAGAGTGCAGAGTTCAGGAATGTGCTACATACAGAGTGCAGAGTTCAGGAGTGTACTACATACAGAGTGCAGAGTTCAGGAGTGTGCTACATACAGAGTGCACAGTTCAGGAGTGTGCTTCATTTAGAGTGCAGAGTTTAGGAGTGTGCTACATTTAGAGTGCAGTTTAGGAGTGTGCTACGTTCAGAGTGCAGAGTTCAGGGGTGTGCTACAGAGTGCAGAGTTCAGGAGTGTGCTACATACAGAGTGCAGAGTTCAGGAGTGTGCTGCGTTCAGATTGCAGAGTTCAGGAGTGTGCTACGTACAGTGTGCAGAGTTCGGGAGTGTGCTGTGCACAGTATGCAGAGTTCAGGAGTGTGCTACGTACAGTGTGCAGTGTTCAGGAGTGTGCTACGTACAGTGTGCAGAGTTCAGGAGTGTGCTACGTACAGTGTGCAGAGTTCAGTAGTGTGCTACGTACAGTGTGCAGAGTTCAGTAGTGTGCTACATACAGTGTGCAGAGTTCAGTAGTGTGCTACGTTTAGAGTGCAGAGTTCGTTCAGAGGTGCAGTGTGTACAGAGTGCATGGTTTAGGGGTGTGCTTTGCACACTGTGCAACCCCAATCCCCCACCAAAGCTTTCTCGCATCTATACTTTATCCTACCTGGCCCGGCTCTAGTACATCCCTGTGTAGGCAGCTCTAGTACCTGTGTATTTGGCTATAGTACCTCCTTGTGTAGGCAGCTTTAGTACCTCTTTGCGTAGGCAGCTCTGCCTTGTCTTACAGGGAGATCATTCTCTTTCCCAGATTCTGGAGATCTGTCAACGCTGTGAGTGTGTGCAGGGATCTGTTAGATCCCGGAGCCACTGAGAGCAAAGCTGTCCCTTGTAAACACAGAAGGTTTCTGTGTTTACAAGTGACAGGGGGGAGCGAGAGCAGAGGTTGAAAGCACATGATAAGGCATGGTGAGCCTGATTTGGCTTGCGGGTCTTGTGTATGATATATATGGGGGGTTATTTACTAAAGGCAAATCCACTTTGCACTACAAGTGCAAAGTTCACTTGAAATTGCACTGAAAGTGCACTTGGAAGTGCAGTCGCTGTAGATCCGAGGGGGAAATGCAAGGAAAATAAAAAACAGCATTTTAGCTTGCACATGATTGGATAATAAAATCAGCAGAGCTTCCGCTCATTTGAGGGCTACCCCTCAGATTTATAGCGACTGCACTTCTAAGTGCACTTTCAGTGCAACTTCAAGTGCACCTTGCACTTGTAGTTTGCACTTGTAGTGCAAAGTGGATTTGCCTTTCGTAAATAACCCCCATGGTGTATATATTTAAGAATCTACAGATTCCTAACAAGCAGTAAATGAGCTTAAAACAAGCCCTTACGGACTGCTGAAGTTGCAAGGACTCTGGAGTAATTCAACCTAAAATTTTACAGCTGAAGTGCTAAAGCTGTCTAAGTCATTCTATCTGCAACTCAGCTCACTCTTGTATTCATAGACCATGGGGGTTATTTACGAAAGGCAACTCCACTTTGCACTACAAGTGCACTTGGAAGTGCAGTCGCTGTAAATCTGAGGGGTAGATCTGAAATGAGGGGAAGCTCTGCTGATTTTATCATCCAATCATGTGAAAGCTAAAATGCTGTTTTTTATTTTCCTTGCATGTTCCCCTCGGATCTACAGTGACTGCACTTCCAAGTGCACTTTCAGTGAAATTTCAAGTGCACTTTGCACTTGTAGTTTGCACTTGTAGTGCAAAGTGGATTTGTCTTTCGTAAATAACTCCCCATGGGTTATATGCTGGGTAGGCTTCATTCAAGTGATTAAATTCTGGCAAACAACTTACTAGGGCTGCCTCAAGTGTACACCTATACTACCCCTCCCACTCGGAAAGACTCATTTTTTTTGCTGGTGTCCTTATGTGATAGACTTCTTCTCCCATGGAGAGTTATTTTCCTTTTTTTTACCATTCCTTTATTTCTTCTGACACTTCTATCTGAAAGATAGAATGCTAAGATCTGAATGCTTATAGCCCTAGGCTGTCTAGCGGGTTCTGGATCAGTACTGTACCTGGGCCCTCTGTGTGGGGCCAACCTGTAATGTTAACTTTGGGCACTGAATCCTGCGCTGGGTTCTCACTTTCACATGAAATGCAACCCATGTAGTTAGCTGCAGAGTGCTATAGAAGTGCAGGGCTGTGGTCCATCTCTATGGTTCCAAGACCCTGAAGACCTCAATGGGGGTATGCCCACCGTGATGACGAAGCCCTTTCTAGTAAAGAGGCTTTTCTTGTATTGCACAGGGACAAGGTGGTGTTGAGACCAAGACCTTATTTTCTAACCTAAGTGGCCCCACCTTTCCACCTCAATAAGGATATTGTCCTCTCTTTGCTCTGTCCTGCTTCTAAGCACGCTAAGGAAATTTTACTAAACTGCTTGAATGTTGTCAGAGCTGTCAGAGTCTATCTGGCAGCCATGGCTTCTGTTCTCAAAACTGATTCCTTTTTTGTCAAACCTGCAAGCTCCATTGCCAGGTGGATAAAAAAAATAAATATTTTTGGGGCCTACACCCTTAAGGAAATAGTTATTTCCTTCCCTATTAGAGCCCATTCCACCAGGGCTCTTGGGCTTTCCAACAGCTGTATCTCAGATTTGCAAGACCACCACCTTGTTCTCTGTTTACACGTTCTCCAGGTTTTACCGGGTGGATGTTAAGGCCTCAGCTGATGCAAGCTTCGCTGCAAGGTGCTTCAAGTTGTCATCTGAGTGTTTTCAGGTTCCCTACCCTTTTTCAGGGGGCCTGTTAGCAGTTCTGCTTGGTATGTTCAAATGTGGAAACCATTTGCTTTAGCAGTGGCGATAGTCTCATTTTTCCCTCTTCTGTGAGTGAGATTAGTTGACATTTACAAGATCATTGGTCACTCTGAATGTCATTCTAACTGAAAGGTCATTGCAGGTCATACTAATTGAAAACGCATCAGAATGTTTTAAAATACATTGGTCAAATTAGCAAAACTAACCAGGATAAGGGTCCTTATACTTATTATTTTCAAAAAGGTGAGTTATTTATAAGATTACAGTCACATTGGTGAAATAAAGATTGTAGTTCTGTAGATATGGTTTAACTTTGGCTGAGTAAAAACTATTCTGGATGTGTCCACTAGAGGGAGCTAAAGTGTTACAGATGATGTTATTAAGTAACCAGCAAGGCACAATGCTGTAATGAAATTGGTGTTTGTATCTTGCAGTTCTTTTTTTTTCCGTCTATCTTTGTAGTTTAATCTGTTTTTTTCCTTCTGAAAATGTATGTATAGCCAAATTTTTTTTACATTGTTTTTTGGATAGAGATTAAAAAGGTTAAAATTAGGGTTAAAATCCCTGCCAGTTTATTTTATTTTTTTTACTGTTTGCACAGTACTGGTGACATTTTCCTTTACTTCCTGTACCAGATATGCAACAGGAAGTTAGAGGAGATCTTCCAAAGTGAGGGGAGTCCCCCTCTTAGACAGTTGACCCCAGGTCCAGTGACTCTGTTTGGATAACTTCCTCTACCTCTTGTTCTTCGAATAGCTCCGAAATGTTCTATTTCCCATCACTTTCTGTTTTGGTGACAAAGAACACCAATACAAATAAATGGGTGAATCTCCCTGGGGAGAAACAGACAGCAATAAAAACTTGACAGGGGGTCAAACCTTTATGTCTTATTCTAGTTTTGATGTTTGAATCGAATACCAGCTTGTTCCTTGGCATTATTTAAGAAGAAACTCTCATGCCATATTATTAAAATCTTGTTTGTGTGTAGTTGGTACAAATACACAGTAGCAACCATATGTGTTGATTACATTCACAGTCTCTTCTTTCTTCTTAATAGCAATAGTGCAGTCAACAAGCATTACATATGCAGCCTCTTCTTCCTTCTTACAATGTAGTATAGAGCTGCACGATTAATCTTTAAAAAATCGCGATCTTGATTCAACCCCCCCCTCACAATCTTAAAGGAGTTGTAAAGGCAGAAGTTTTTTTTATCTTAATGCATTCTATGCATTAAGATAAAAAAAAAACCTTCTGTGTTCATTAGCCCCCCCCCCCCCCCCAGCACCCCCCTAATTACCTACCTCAGCCCCTTCTCTCTCCAGGAATGTCCATGGTCCCCTCAGCCATCCATGACACTCCTCCTGATTGGCTGAGACAGAGCAGTGGCACCATTGGCTCCCGCGGCTGTTAATCAAAGTCGGTCAGCTAATCAGGGGAGAGAAGGTGCGCAGCCAGGCTGGGGCTCTGTGTCTGAATGGATACACGGAGCTCTGACTCGGCTTGGGTGCCCACTGTAGCAAGCTGCAGGCTGAGAGGGGCACTCAAAGGAGTGAGGGGCTAAGAGCAGCAAAGAGGGACCCGAGAAGAGGAGGATCCGGCCACTTTGCAAAACCAACTGCACAGAGGAGGTTAGTATAACATGTTTGTTATTTAAAAAAAAAAAAGCCTTTACAATCACTTTAATCCGGTATTTTCACGATTCATGGAACAAGTGCAGAGCCGTTCTCAGCTCAGAGCTGTCAAAAAAAAAAGAGCAGCCAGCAAAGTTTATCACAACATTGCTCAGAGCTGAGAGAATAAAAGGAACATTGAGGGTTATTTATGAAAGGCAAATCCACTTTGCACTGAAAGTGCGCTTGGAAGTACAGTCGCTCTAAATCTAAGGGGTAGATCTGAAATGAGTGGAAGCTCTGCTGATTTTATCATCCAATCACGTTCAAGCTAAAATGCTGTTTTTTATTTTCCTTGCATGTCCCCCTCGGATCTACAGCGACTTTACTTCCAAGTGCACTTGCAGTGCAAAGTGGATTTTCCTCCCCATTGCATCATTTGGTTCTTTTAGATCAAAGGGATGAGCTTCGGTCTGCAAATAAGGGCAGTTTAACCACTTAAAGACTAAGCCTTTTTCTGACACTTGTTGCTTACAAGTTAAAATCAGTATATTTTGCTAGAAAATTACTTAGAACCCCAAACATTATATATATATATATATATATATATATATATATATATATATATATATATATTAGCAGAGACCCTAAAGCAGGGGACTCAAACTGGCGGCCCTTAAGCTGTTGTGGAACTACAAGTCCCACCATGCCTCTGCCTGTGGGAGTCATGCTTGTAACTGTCAGCCTTGCAGTGCCTCATGGGACTTGTAGTTCTGCAACAGCTGGATGGCCACCTGTTTGAAACCCCTGCCCTAGAGAATAAAATGGCGGTCATGGCAATATTTTATGTCACACTATATTTGCGCAGCGGTATTTCAAACGCAATTTTTGGGGAAAAAATACACTGCAATGAATTCTGTATCTCTGTAGTAGTGCACTGAACAAGCATTATATAAGCAATCGCTTCTTCCTTCTTAGTAGTAGTGCACTAAACTAGCATTACATAGTGTTGTTTTTAAGGTAGCAGGTGACAGGTCAAAAAATAATTTGCTTTCTCATTGGAGGGAAAATAGTTGCAAGGTTTATTTGGCTTTACCAGATCTTTCAGGTTGGTATATTCTGTTTCTTTCCTGGTCTTCTCCTGAAAATGCGATTTGCCTGACTTATTCTGGCCCAGTGGATTTAAAGCAGAGGTCCACTGTCTGTTTTTTTTTTTTTTGCAAACAGTAACACAATCACACATTGACACTTGTAAACTCACTGTTTTGGAGAATTCGCTTGCCCGATGTCCGATTTCATTGTAAAGATGAACTTAGATAAAATCAGGACGGCCGTTTTCATCTTGCTTGTGGGCATTTGAAGCCCACAAGCATTTACTTCCTTCTTCCATAGATGCTGAGCTACCAGCATTCCTTGCTCGTTCCCGCGCATGCTCAATAGTAACTATGTGGAGCGCCGTAAAGTTCATGGTTGCCATCACAACGAGTGGCGTCGAAATCCTGCGATAACTCACGGCAGGCCTCTGCGATGACTCCTGGGAACAATGACACAAGCTCCCAGAAGCCAGTGCGGCTGAAAGGAAATGACGGAATACCCGCCCATATCTGCAGAATACACAGACAGGAAACAGAGAGGAACATCAGGAAAACACAGGTACAGTAGAAAAAAAAAAAAAGTTCTGTTTTTAAGTGACTACATTGCTGTAATCTGAGTAAGCAAATGAGGTAAAATAGGGTGGACCTCCGCTTTAATGTGTTCTGGCCTGGACTTTAATTAGGTCAAATGTCTTTCTTAATTGGCGTCTACTTAGATAGGCAACAGTATATAATCTGTGTTGGGATAGAGTGTTGTATGGGAGGGAGGTGCTGATAAAGGTATACGTGTCGTCTGGAAGTCTCATGTTTCAGGCCTGTTCTCCAGTCCTGTGAGCCATTTATTTGTTATTATGGAGACACTGGAAAGTTAAAGCCTTTACATCGGGCAAAAGTTTTGTGTTTTTTTTAACATTTTGAATGCGATCACATTGGGGAGATTTCTATGTGTTGTCGTTCAATTATGTGGAGGTGCCAAATAGATTCTTCATTCTTGAACGTCATTGGATCAGCCAGGACACTGGCATTTTCAAAAGATGAGGTCAGCAACAGCAGCCTCCATATTTCCTCAGTACAGGTTTCCTTTAAGGCCTGTTTAATATGCGTTGTGGTAATGCGCTCAGTACTGCAACATGTAGCAATACAAATCACATGGTGCAATTTATTGTGATTGGTACCCCAATGTACCAAGGAAACACACATGCACTACAACGTGTCTCAACACACAAGTTTTGGACGTTGCATTTTCGGGGGGGTTGGTGCGTTGGTAGCCCATTAATTTAAAATAAAAAAAAATCCTTTTTTTTTTTTTTTTGAATGCATTAAAGGGAACACTCAACCTAACGCGGTTGGTGTGCCATGAGGACTCGCCACGTTGTTTCTGCCCAAATTGGGTAAGGCAAAGCAAGTGTGCAGATGCCATTGTTCCCTTTAGGAAATGATCACAATGCAGAGTGAATTGCGGAGCGCGCTTAGAAATTGCTGTGTTTGCATTTTCCATTGGCTGTGGGCAGAGGAGGCCCTTCACTGCTCCAAAAATGCATTTGAAAATTGCAGACAAGTTTCGACTTGTGGTTTTCAGATGCAGATGTGAATGGGTCCTACATTCTGAATAATTCACCAGCTGGAGAAGTTGTGGGCTGTCATGCCATGATATAATCGTTTTGTTTTACTGCCTGCCTCCAAAAAATGTTTAGCTGGAGCAAGTTTTTTCTAACAGCCGCCACTAGAGGGCAGACTAAGCCTACAATATACAGTATTATCCTTTTCTGTGCAGTTTGGGTTGGTAAAACTTTAATACGTTTTGTCTCAGCCTACCTTCCTAAAACAAATTTTATTCTAATTAGTTATAAAAAAAACATTTTTTATTAAAATATAGCTTTGTAAGGATTTAAAAAATATATTTAAAAAAATTGTCTATGACCTCTATTGGTGACCTCAACAATACGTTTCTCTTATTTGCTCAATTATGGACTGTTAAATATATGGTTGAAATTTTAAATTGTTGGTCAATTTCAAACAAATAAATAAATAGCTGTTCATCCAGCCAGAAATCTTGTGAGCTGATAACTTCCCGTACCCAGCTAGGAGACATCAGGAAGTCAACATACAAGATGGTGGCAGAACCAGCTGCAGAATCCCATGGACTGGCAAGCTACTGTTTTTTAAAACAACGCCAACTACATTGTTTGTAGCTGCTGGTTTTAATTCCCACAACGTTGGGTGAAGTTCTTCTTTTAAAGTGGTTGTAAACCCAAAAATAAAATAAAAAACCCTGTAAGACAAAGGCAAAATGAGCTAGTATGCATCGCATACTAGCTCATTATGAAATACCTTTGATGGAAGCTGTTGCAGTTGCCCCGCACACCGCTGTGACCTGCGACGTGTCTCCCGGAGTTATTTCTATACAGGTTTTACCTGTAGGTACAAGGGGTGTAACAGGGTTTACAACCACTTTAAGAGGGATTTTAGTCCCCTTAATGCTGGTCCCATCTCCCCCCTCACCAATACCGCCATCTTTAAAGTTTGATGCGCGTGCATATGTGCCAAAGGGCTGTAACTGGCATTCAGGACCTGGCAGAGCCTTGCAGGACATCTATGTGCGGGCCAAGTTTCACTTACATATGCACACAATCAGCATCCTGGGACCTCCTTAACTGTGCTGTCCTTGTGCATGCGCACAGGGAAACCTGCATGTGTCAAAAACTATCCAAATTTTATGTTTATTTTAAACCTGCAGATGCATGAAAGATCTCTGCTGGGTCCTTTTGCACCCTTTAGCACATCTATATATAAGTAAAATTGAGAATATCATTGTCGCAAAAAATAAATAAATATCCAACTGTGGGAGAAGGAGGTGGCTGGAGCAAGGTGCAAACAATTTGTTTTTTGGGGGTGAAGGACCATTTGAAGTCAGTTTGGTGGAGAGATTAACCATCACTCTGTGTCCCGGAGCCACAACAGCCCAGTAAGGATAACTTGGCACACATTTGTGGCAGTGTTAAATTGTAAGTCTGTTACTTGCTGCACATTTTCACTGGCAGGTTGTACACTTGCAGAGCACTTGAAGCACAAGTTCTAGTTGACACTTTTGAAATTTGTAGAAAATTTGCGTGGTAAGTCTCTAGCAAGAGCAAAGTTGCAGTGGTGAGTCTACAGCAAGAGCTCTGCAAGTCACAGTGACCCCTGTGGTGGGAGGACTATTGCACAACATTACTGAACCAGAACTTGCAGCAGACTTGCAGAATGTTTGCAAAGAAGTGTGCAGCCTATTGCATTAGGGTGTGAACCTCAAAGCTCACACATGTATGTGTGTGTGTCTACATATATATGGCCCCAGCACTTTGCTCTCCCTGCCGCCACAGTGAAGGCGAAGTGCATAAGCACTTCTTATTGGCAGAGCCGATTAAAGGGAGGTCTTTCCCATCTACCCACCCGCACGCGGAGTGATAATGTTAATGCACACAAGATGATGCCTGAGCACACACTGCACACCCTGTGTGCACGCCTATGATCTGGAGTCATGCAATGAGGACTTACTGCAATTGTGCAACAAACTTTAGAAGCCCAGCAAGTCTAGCAATAGCTTAGCAAGTCATTTTCAAACTTGCAGCATTTGCTTGCTATCTGGTAGGAAGTAATAGGAAAACTTTGCTAAGTGCTTGGAAAGCTCTTCAGTTATTACCAAAATATAGAACAAGTTGGGGTGATTGGCGCTACCTTCCTAGCTGTCACGTGGGGATGAATAAACCAAGTGTGTGTGGATAAATAAATATAACTCCCTATAAAAAACAACAAAGGAGAGAACAAAAGAGGGGTGACCCCAATAGTGCAAACGACATGCAATTATATCAATATACTGTAAGTGACATATAAACAAACAAGAATATTAATAACCTAGTGGACATTATTGTGTGCAATAAAATGTGTAAGTAAATTATTAAAATATAGACCAAGTGATATTTTTACAATGTTAGAGCTGGGAATCCTCAAAAGGCTTCAAATAATCTCAAAAAATTTGTATATAGTACACACAAAATTTTTTTTGTATACCGTATATACTCGAGTATAAGTCGAGTCCGAGTATAAGTCGAGACCGAGTATAAGTCGAGACACTAATTTACCACAAAAAAATGGGAAAAACTTATTGACCCGAGTATAAGACGAGGGTGAGAAATGCAGCAGCTACTGTAAGTGGAAAAAGAGGGTCAACAATGCCCATCTGCAGCTGTATACCTCCCTGTGTCCTGTGCATATGTGTCATGTGTCCTGTGCATATGTGTCATGTGTATATGTACCTGTGTCATGTACCTGTGTCCTGTGTATATGTGCATGTACCTGTGTCCTGTGTATATGTGCATGTACCTGTGTCCTGTGTATATGTGCATGTACCTGTGTCCTGTGTATCTGTCATGTGTATATGTACCTGTGTGCATGTGTCTGTGTGTTTGTGTGCATCCTACCTGTGTCCTGTGCATCCTCCGTGCGCCGCTCTGCACCGATCAGCGTGTAGTATTCGGCGGCCATTCACTGTTCAAAAGCCGCGCCTCCTCCTCGTCCAAAAAACTCAATTTCCCAGCAGTCAACGTTTAGCCTATCACGGACATTCTCTCATCCTCATACCACAGCCGAGGACGAGAGAATGTCCGTGATAGGCTGCACACTGACTGCCTATCACAGACAAGGAGGCGCGGCTTTTGAACTGTGAGAGCCGCTGCCGAGTAGACTAGATTGTATCACACGCTGGCCGCCGTCTGCCTGCATGACACGCTGATCATGTAGGCAGACGGCGGTGACTCGTGTATAAGTCGAAGGGGACACTTTCAGCCCCAAAAAAGGGGCTGAAAAATTCGACTCATACACGAGTATATACGGTATATACAAACAGCAAGTCCCAAGTGTGGCAAAATCCCAGATTGATATAAAGAAACCCTAAGATACCGTGGTAAAAATAAAAAAAAAATATAAAAAATAATATATTGGTGCAAAAAGTTTATGGTGAAGCTCTAAAATGGCCAAAGGTCCAGAAGCATTCAGGTGACTTTTGTGCTTGGCAAATAAACCAAGTGACTCGTGTTCCCGCCGATGGGTCCCCACTTACCAGTTCCCTATACCCCTACAGGGGTAATAGGCATTCAGGGTAGCTTTTGGATAATGTCCCTTGGTGGCTCCACTCGTCGGTCCGTCTCCAAATTGTGGTAATCTGTACGGTCTCCGCAATGCTGTCCACCCAGCAAGGGCATCCAGAGGGGTTTCACTGGTCACTTATTCCAAAGATTTTATCACGGATGGATCCTCATAGAGAAAGATAAGGCTCCCATAGTGTAGTATAAGAGTACTTTTATTAAATAAATTTAAAACCAAAAAATAAAAACTTTCCATCAACAAGAAATTGTTCCAAAGGAAAGTAGTATGTAGGGCTCGCGATTTCATAGCGCGCGTGTCAGCTGCGTTCCAGCCCCCTGCTTCCATGAAAGAGATGACGTAAGAGAGTAGCCCCGCCTTACGCGTTTTGTCATTGGACGTTATCAAAGGCGGTGCTACCCTCCTCCGTCTGAGATCTAATATAGCGAGTGATCATGCAGGGCTCCTCCCCCTCCCACAGACCTAACAAATAGCAACTATGGTTGCCATCAGGGGGCGTGCATATCAAATGAATCTGTATGTGGCTTATGACTTGAATGCGCGCCCATATTAGCGGCATCATCCCGCAAGTAAAGACAGGTGAAGTTAGATAAAGAACTCCTGCATTTCGCTCGCTTGATAGAATATCAAATAGGGGTAGGAAGAACATCTTAAACGGCATATATAGGAATAAAAACAGTCACACATGTGAATGCAAAACTATATAAGGATGAACAGAAAGACATTGATACACAGGTCCCAAATGGTGGGCTGAGGTAATGCAGTATAAGACGTCCATATACCGGTCCCCAGTGGTAAACTGAGGTAATGCAGTATGAACAATACCAGATATTACCTGGTTAAACTATAATAAAGGGCATAGATAGAAACCTAAAACCAGATAGTATGTGAAATTAGAAATAGAGGATAAGGTCTCTTGGTGATATAAGGGGGTGTGTAGATGTAAATAGATATAGAAATGACCAAAGGCGTATCCTAGACCCAAACCAATATTAATGTGGATGGATGTACCAAAACACTTAATCAATAATTAAAAAATTAAATTATATAATATAAAGGAACCAGACAAAACCTACACCGTTAACCCCCCCCCCCCCCCTCCTCTATATTTGGGGTGGAAAGTGGCACTGCACCCTAGGTACAATAAAGTTAGTTTATTGTAAATATAGAAGTGTACTGGTTCTACCCAGTAATATACTGGCCAAAACCATCCCCCTACCCATATTACCAAAACATGTCCCCTTTGAAAGATTCCTCCTTATTTCCTCTTCCAGTGACAATTGTAAAAGTATCTATACCAGTGGTCACCAGGAGAAATACAGGGGATGATTCTTGCCAGCAGACAGCCATAAAGCCATACAGAGGATCTAACCCTTCCCTACACTACCCAAAATAACCCCCAAAATTTGGACTTGCATCAATATTTGGATTTGTACTGTAAAGCCTGGTATATACCACATGTTTGGGTTGAATGAAGAAAAAAACTGACACCTCTGGTCGGAGCCACTGTACTCACTATGCAAAGTTAGTACAGTGATCTCCCCCTCTGAGCTGTTGTGTTCTCACAGGCCGGCTTCTGTCGGACAGTCCAACATACATATCAGACGTTTTTTTAACTGGCCAATGTCTTCCGACATTCTGCCCATGTGTACGGGGCTTAAAGCTGAACTCTAGGTAAGCCCCCCCAATTTCCTGCCCTATCCTCCTTGGACCACCCTTCTGCCAACCTTATTTAAAAAAGAATCTTTCTACATTTCTTTTTACCTAGGGTCAGGTGATGTAACAGGCCCTCTGTGAGTCCAGGGTTCTGATTGGCTGGCTGTTCCTTCTATCAGAGTTCTCCAGTGTAGAGCAGTACAAGAGGCCGATATACCTGTAATGGAATCCCATTATCCTGGGTGCATGCAGAGATGGCATCTCTGGCCTCATTTTGGCCCTCAGATGAAGGCCTACTTTGCACATTTACTAATGAGAGACATTTCTAGTCAATAATCTAAGCATCTAGAGTGAGTTTTTTTTCTGACTCACCAGAGCTGACTCTTACACAGAGCAATCAATTTCATTCCGTGTCATTTATTTACCTGCAGTGCAGTACTCTCCTTAATTTTTAAATCAAATCTTAATCAGTCCATTTGTCTCTGCTGGAAGCTGGCAGCCTTACAAAGTTCAGTAAAGTGCTGTGCAGCCTGCCTGGACTTCTAGTGTACCTGGCATGCCAACCCTGCCATCCTCCACCATCTGCCAGTGACAACATAGTCCTGCTGGACAGGTACTACGTATCTTTCTACAGTAGAAGAGGGTGAGGAGGGTAACCGGGACACGCAAGGAAAATGGTCTTATAGTAGCATCTGGAAGTAATGGAAATGAAGAAGGGTAGCAAGATCTTTTGCTGACGTTTTGCTATCCTCTTTTTACCCAATGGGGCATATAGCAATAAGCTACACAGAAAAATCATAAAAATATATAGAAGGCCACCCAGCTGTCCCTATTGAGGGGGATTTTAAGAGACACTGTCACCTCGCCAATTCAGACCCCTACCCCTCAACCCACCTCTTGCACTTCCAACACTCTTTTTAACCATTCCTTTTTTTCTGCCCCTTCTATCACTGATACTATCACACTCCATAGACACACAAAGTGAGATTTAGCCCTGTCCCCCAATTGCTCCTCATTTGTTTGTACAGCCGTAGGAGCCAGGGGCCCGAGTCCCTGTATGAAGAGGAAGAGAGGGGAGAGAAGATGCAGCCCTGCACAGCTCTGGATTTCTTCTCCCCTCTCTGCCCATTCACACACGCAAGGGGGGAGGACAGCAAGCTATAAAAAGTTTTATACCTTAATGCAGGGAATGCTCTAAGGTAAGGAAGTTTTTGCTTTAGAACCACTTTAAATGTCCAAAACCCAATACAATAGTTCATGGCAGTGAGGTATTATCATTGAAAACACATTTTGGCGTGTGCAGCTATGTCCCTCACTTCTATCCAATCGTTAACTTATTACAGATGGTGAGACCTGGCCCTTTAAAAGTTTGTAATGTTGGAGGAGTTACATAGGCTTCCTGGTCATGCAATCACTGTGTTACGATCTGGAGTTAGTCTCAGAGGCCAATAGCTATAGTAGTGGCGAGGCACCCACCGGCCAGCTGGATAAGTACAGAAGCAGGTCACCCTGACAGATGACACAGGCTCGGCTCAGGTACAAAGTTTTAACTGGTGTTCACCAGAGCTCCTGATGATGGCGATGGGGTTTGCTGCGAGTTAGTACCAGGTTAGTACCAGGATCTCAGGACCGCCCCACCAATAGATGAGTAAACCAGGGTCCAAAAGCAAATATAGCAGAAGCATAGTCAATAAACAATCCAAAGGTCAGTAACAAGTGGTTGCAGGTTGGGATCAAGCAGAAGATTAGTTGAGGTACAAGCCAAGGTTCGGTAATGAAGATCGGGATGGCAACAGGAGCACAAGAAACAAGATATTGGAGAGAGGACAATAATCCGGCAAACAGGAAGTGCAGAGACATGGCTTAAATCAGGAAGTTCATGGGAGGAGCAAAGAGTTCACCGTTCACCAAAAAACACGAGACAAGGCAGGGAAGTCCAAACAATCAGACCTAAAGCTGTCCAACATCTCAGGTAGCTCAGCAAGAAGAGTTACTGCCAGACAGAGTTCAGATCCAGGCCCTGACGCACTGTGATTGGCTGTTACAGTGATCATGTAATTGGGAGCCCACCTCACTGACTCCCGAACGTAAAAAGTGACTGGGAGCTGTTGGTGACAGTGCAAGCACTGTATTGGAGGCGCCAAGGGAGTGTGCTCCTTGGACAAAACAAAATGTGAGTTTTAATGTGTGCAGCAATGTCCCACACGTCTATCCTATCATTAACCCTTTAGAGCCCACAGGAGCCAGCCCAATAAAACTTCATAACTCTGGAGGCGTTACATGGGCTTCAGTTCTCAATCATGTTATCACTTTGATTTGCAGTCAACAGTGATCATGAATTTGGGAGCTCACCTCACTGGCTCCAGATTGTAAACAGTGACCAGGAGCTATTGGTAGTAGAATGGTCAGCATGGTTCTGGGGGGCATTGGTTGAGCATGCCTCCAGCACAAAAAAGGTGTTAAGGCCCACCACTTTGCTGCAACATACTGTATATGTTAATGGTTTAGGAGCTAACCTGACTTTTCCACCCAGCCCTACCTTAACCTAACCCTTAACTCTTACAATTTACCAATCCCCCCAATGGTTTTCACTTGAATACCCTTTGGCAGCCCATCGACAGAGGGTGACATCTAACATTTCCAAGCCTGCTTGTTGTGTAGTGGAACCACATAGCTGTGTGACTGTTGCCCAGAGCATCCAGTCAATTTGCCATCAAAGCCTCAAGTGATATCAGCTGCTGGAAAGGCCAATCCATATACCTGACTGTGCTTGGACATCATAATGTAGAGCGAGACTTCAGCTTTCCAGCTAACTGAACAGTGATTGAGATGATCTGGCTCTGAAAGCTTTCCCAGTGCTAATTATTTAATAATCTAATTACTTCCTATTCAGATGCCAATTATTTTGGCAAGAGGTAGTCACTCTCTGCGGAATCCTAGCAAACAATGAAACTTTGCTGGATATAATTAGAGTCTACGTGAAAGGCAGGTTTCAGAAAAGGCCGAACTGCAAAATGTCCTGCAGATTACACGGGTGTCTAATTTATGGAATCTGCTGCAGATGGAGCTTTCTTGTGCTTTTAAAAGTATTGCTAGCGTAGCATGGTGTTTATCAAAACGAGATTAGTTCTAGTCATCTTCTACAAGTCCTGTGGATTTAACCGTTGCTGCATTTTATTTATTTTTTTTTTGGGGCTTTGCTTAAGGAAAATTTACACTAAGCACTATTTGCATTTAAACTGCTCTTATATCACCGATAACATTTCTCATGATCATTCCTTTCTGAAATGAGAATTATTTTGTATTTTTTTAGGAGGTGTTCATGGTTCTACCAGCGAGGAATGAATGGGAAATTTTTGCCATTTGTCCAGACAAATATGGAGTATGCCCTTGTTGACTTCAAGTATGCATCAAGGGAAGTTAAAATTATCGATCTGCACTCCTGGTTAGGTTAAAGAGGAACTTCAGTCTCCTTTCACTTTGGCCTTGCCCCCCTCCGGCACCACCATATTTGCTATTTCAGCCTTCCAGTCCCCTGCTGCACATCTGTACATGCCCCGGGGAATTTCCATGCATGTGCAGACATGACAAGCTAAGGGACTTACATACCAGCCCTGTCTGCGCATGTGTAGATGTGCCTTAGTACTCTGCCAGGCCTGGAAGCCCTGCGACATGCAGAATTGCAGGGGGGGTGCACATATCATTCTCCAGGGAGAAGTCAGGGGAAAATGAATGTTACTTTAGGGTGAAGGTCCACCCTAAGTGACCCAGGTAAAGTAGTAATAGACTGTGGCCATGCCTCCTCTTCAGTATATCTTGGCTGAGAAAAAAAAACTTGGTTCCCATAAAGCAATAGAAGCTGTTCCTGTTGATCGCTAGCTCGACTTCTGTAGAACCAGCCTGTCCATACATTGATCAAAATTCCCTGCTGAACCGGACGAATCTATGTATGGCTGCCATAGGCATTCAATTTGACTTGATATTAGATATCAGCCTCCTGCAATCTCCAATATAACAACATTCATACTGTAATAAGGAAACTGTTGATCGAGTGAGCTAAGCTAGCACAGGGATGATCTTATGTGTCTGTCTGCTCTTTCACTGTCCGATTGGTAGTCTTTAACTGTAATAGAGAGTGGTGTTATTTGCTGGGCTGTGCTGTGTGGCAAAACTGTGTAAATCTCAGGACTGGGGGGACAAAAATGCAAAACCTTTGGAAGGTGAAACACCTTCATTATTTGTATTCCCTTATATAACTGCTTGCCTGAAGTTCAACTTTAAAAAACGATTGTACTTTAGGTTTGACTTTAACAGAGTAAGCTTACACATAGGGAGGGCTGCACAGTGTAGAGCGCTGGATCGAGGAGGAAGGTAAGTACCGTATTTGAGCAGGGGTGCTGCACTCAGGAGATGATGGGAACTGATTGAAGGACACTTTAAATAGTAGTAAGATCTCTAATGCAGATTAATAATCCCACTGCCTACAGTGCATCTGGAAAGTATTCACAGCACTTCACTTTTTCCACATTTTATTATGCTACAGCCTTATTCCAAAATGGATTGAATTCATTATTTTCCTCAAAATTCTACAAACAATACTCTATAATGACAACGTGAAAGAAGTTTGTTTGAAATCTTTGCAAATTTACTAAAAATAAAAAACGAAAAAATCACTTGTACATACAGTAAGTATTCACAGCCTTTGTTCAATACCTTGTTGAAGCACATTTGGCAACAATTACAGCCCCAAGTCTTTTTGAGTATGATGCTACAAGCATGGCACACCTATTTTTGGGCAGTTTCTCCCATTCTTCTTTGTAGGACATCTCAAGCTCAGGTTGGATGAAGAGTGTCAGTGCACAGCCATTTTCAAATTTCTCCACAGATGTTCAATCGGGTTCAAATCTGGGCTCTGGCTGGGCCACTCAAGGAGATTCACAGAGTGGTCCCGTAGCCACTGCTTTTGTTATCTTGGCTGTGTGCTTAGGGTCGTTCTCCTGTTGGAAGATCAACCTTTGCCCCAGTCTGAGGTCCAGAGCACTCTGAAGCAGGTTTTCATCAAGTTTGTCTTGGTACATTGCTTCATTCATCTTTCCCTTGATCCTGACTAGTCTCCTAGTTCCTACCACTGAAAAACATCCCCACAGCATGATGCTACCACCACCATGCTTTACTGTAGGGATAGTATTGGCCAGGTGATGAGCGTTGTCTGGTTTCCTCCAGACATGTCGGTTGCTCTTCTGGCCAAAGAGTTCAATCTTTGTTTCATGTACATGTGATTTTTTTTCCTTTTTTATTTTAAATAGATTTGCAAAGATTTCAAACAAACTTCTTTCACATTGTCTTTATGGGGTAAAACAAATGTGGAAAAGTGAAGCGCTGTGAATACTTTCCGGATGCACTGTATCTTGCCTAGGGCTGCTGGCACGGTTTTTACATCCCCAGGTACCCCTTTGAATGTTCTCTTGGCTTTTAGCTCACCACAAGTACCCAGGATGGCCATTATTCTCCATGATTTCTATATATTACTGGATGATGTAGGCACTACCTAGCTTGCAAACTTCCTGTCATCTGTACCTGAGATCTATATTACTATTTTTGAATTTGAAAATGTTGGGGGAGGGGTTTAGGATCACATGATTTTTTAATTAATTTTTATTTTTTTACAAAAGTAAATTTAAATTTTAAATAACAACTCTACCTATCCCCTCCCCCTCACCCTACCTTTCTTTCTTCAATTTTCTTTTTTTTTACTAAACTATGCTTATACATTAAATTCCCCACACCTCTCTTTTCCTTCCTTCCTCCTCCCCTCATTCATTTCCCTTTGCCTTTTCTTTCCCTTCCCTTCTTTCCTCTCTCTATCACTGACCCTTCATTCTTTCACTTCCTCCTCTCGCTCTCTCTTTTCCTACATTCTTCCTTCCTTCCTTCCTTCCTTCCTTCCTTCCTTCCTTCCTTCCTTCCTTCCTTCCTTCCTTCCTTCCTTCCTTCCTTCCTTCCTTCCTTCCTTCCTTCCTTCCTTCCTTCCTTCCTTCCTTCCCTTTCCTTTCCTTTCCTTTCCTTTCTTTCCTTCTTCAGTTTTTTTGTCTACTAAACTATGTTTATGTTTATACATTTATACATATACATCCCCCTCACCCATACTCTTCTTTTCTTTTCCTTCCTCCTCCCCTCTATTCTTCCCTTCCTTCCTCTCTCCTTTCCTCCCTTTCCCTTTATTCTTTTTCTCCTCTATCCTTCCCGTCCTTCCTCCCTCCCTCTGATTCCCTTTATTCCTTCCCTTTTTCCTCTCTCCCTCCCACTCTTAATCCTTTTCTTCCCTTGTTCCTTTTGCTTCTCCCACCTTTTCTTCCTTCTTTCCTCACTTTCTTTACCTGCATTCCTTCTTCCCCTTCCCCCTCATTCTTTTCCTTCCTCTCTCCCTTTCCCTACTTTCCTTCCCTTCCTTTTCTCTCCCTTTCTTTTCCCCCCTTTCCCTGCATCCTTCCTATCTTTCTTGGTCCCATCTTCTCATCCTTCCTCCTCCCCTTTCCCTTCATTCCTTCCTTCCCCCTCCTTCCTTCCTTTCTCCCTCTCTCTCCTAATCATTTTCTTTCCTGCTTCCTTTCCCTCTCCCACTTTGTTTTCCTCACTTTCTTTACCTTTATTCTCCCCCCCCCGTTCCCTTCTTTCCTCCCTTCATTCCTCCCTTCATTCCTTCCCTTCCTTCTCCCTCCCTTTATTTCTCTCTCTCTCTCCTTCCCTTTCCCTGCATTCTTCCTTCCTCCCTCTCTCCTTACCTTCCCTCCTTCCTTCCCTCCCTTCCGCTGCTTTTTTTTCTTTACCAAACTGTATTTGTTAAATCTCAACTGCACCATCCCCTCTCCCTTTCTTTTCCTTCCTCCTCCCCTTCTTCATTCCTTCCTTCCTTCCTTCCTTCCTTCCTTCCTTCCTTCCCTCCCTTCCGCTGCTTTTTTTTCTTTACCAAACTGTATTTGTTAAATCTCAACTGCACCATCCCCTCTCCCTTTCTTTTCCTTCCTCCTCCCCTTCTTCCTTCCTTCCTTCCTTCCTTCCTTCCTTCCTTAATTCCCTTCCTTCCCTTCCTTCCTTCCCTTCCTTCCTCTCTCCCTCTCTGCCTATATTCCTTTTATTTTATCCTGCCTTCCTTCCCTCCTACCCCGTTCAATTCTTCACTCTCTTCCTTTCCCTGCATTCTTCCTTCCTTCCTCCTTCCCTCCCTTCCTCCCCTCCCTTCCCTTCCCTTCTCTTCCCTTCCATTAACATGTTTTTTTTTTTTTTACCAAACTGTATTTATTAAATCTCAACTGCACCATCCCCTCTCCCACGCCTTTCTTTTCCTTCTTCCCCCGCTTCTTCCTTCTGTTCCTTCCTCTCTCCCTCCCTGCCTATATTCCTTTTATTTTATACTGCCTTCCTTCCCTCCTACCCCGTTCAATTCTTCTCTCTCTTCCTTTCCCTTCAATCTTTTCTGTCCCCCTTCCTCCTTCCCTTTCTTCATGCCTCCCTCCATTCTCTGCTTCCTTCCTTCCTTCCTTCCTTCCTTCCTTCCTTCCTTCCTTCCTTCCTTCCTTCCTTCCTTCCTTCCTTCCTTCTCACCAAAGCCGCCCCCCCCCCCCCCCCCCATTTTCACTCTTTATCCACAGTTTCTGATTAATTTTTATTTATTCTGTTCTTTATTCCACTTCTTTGTTATAAGTGACTCATTTCTTTCTTTAAAGACATTGTCAGTTTATGCTAATCTATTAAAATCCTGTAAAGAATGTACTGAAAGAACAAGACTGATTATTGCTTGCCACAGACTCCGCATCCTTCATCTTACTTTCGTTGTTTGGCAGCTGTCATTGAATTCCAACTGAACGGAGCATTTTTGTTTTCATCTGAGTCTTGCAGGAAAAGACGTTCTTCATTGTAAAACTTGCAAAGTGCTTTCTAAACTAATTTACTGCTCTGAAGGCTGCGTAGGAAGCACAGAAAAATTGATGTCAGTGCTTGTGTAGGAGGTTATCTTGGTGATGTAAGCAACGTGTAAAAAAAAAAAAAATCGAATTTGGAGATTTTCTGTCCAAAAATCAGTGGCCTTGCTACATACTGCAGTTCTTGCATGCAGGGGTTGTTTATGGCCCGGACTGTGTACAGAAGGTCCATCAGTAAATCAGGTTGGGCCACCTGCAAAAAGAGCAAAACTAATACATAATGTGCAAACTACACCCTTTTTTACTGCTTGCATATATTTTTGTCATGGTTAGAAGCTATTGTTTCAGAAGCCTGCCATCTGGTAGAGTTAGTGACCTGGAGCCCCAGACTCCAGTGGCCTGAGGAACCTGGGCATATGGCTTCCCCTTTGGATGCAAGCATAGGACTCAGTTTGGCCTAAATCAGTGTCATAAGTTGACATGGTGCAGGCAGGTTTGCCTACTCCACCATAACAACCAATGATGCTTTAGGGCCAGGATTCACAGTGTCATTCATTGCTATGATTATGGCAGCTGGCTTGACCACACTATGACAATGCATGTCACCAATCCAGGGCAGGTGGCATTCAGGGCTGACCCCAGCATTCAGGAGAAGACAGAAGTCCATCTCCTCCAGATCTCCTCCACTTCCTGTTTTCTATCACGTTACTGAAGCCAAAAGGTAGGACTTTGATGTGTAGAGAGGACTGTGTGATTGGGGGGATCTGAGAAAGGGGACTGTGTGATTGGGGGTCTGTGTGATGGGAGGACTGTGTGACTGGGGCACTCTGTGATGGAGGAATTGTGTGATTGGGGACTTTTTCATGGGGGGATTCTTATTTTTTTGATGGGACTCTGATGTTTAGATGGGACTGTGTGATTGGGGGGGGGGGGTCTGTGATGGGGGTAACTGTGTGACTGGGTCCCTCTTTGATGGAGGAACTATGTGATTGAGGGGAGGATTCTAATGTGATGGGGAATCTGTGGTGATGAAGGGACTCTAATGTGATGAGGAGCTCTGAAGTAGCTCTAAAGTACCCCTATGGTGTATAGGGGTCCTCTAATGTGATGGGGGCCACTGATGTGAGAGGGAGACCTGTGACATGATGGAGAACCTTCTGATGTAAAGTAAATTTTATCAAGGACTGCAAATAAAATTTCCATAACAGACATTTTAAAGGAAAGCTACAATGGGTTTGGGAAAATATTATTTAGTTTTGTAGTATTTTTAAAGCTGACCTTTAAGTATGCCATTTTTTACATAGTTACTTCGGCCCAGCTTGGACCAATGTAAGTATACATGCATCATACCTGGCCGATCCCTGTAGAACCTTTTAATATTGCCGCTAGCTCACAGGTCCTGTTTGGATTGTCTGTCCTGCTGCTTACTAAACACAGAAGTTCACCTACTAAGCATGGTGCCATTCAGAGAACACTACATTTTTTTTCAATGAATACATACATATTTAGATTGGTCCAAACTGGAAAACTTCTGCTTTAACGTTTACATGTTTACAAACTATTTTTATCCGAGGGAGGAGTAGTGATGGGAATTGGTCACTGTCGTAACTTTTTCACTTGTTTTTGTAAGCTTGAGCTAATGAGTTCTGTAATCAGGCTTATTTCAACAGGAGGTAAGGACAAAAATAATGCCTCAAAAATACAAAATATTAAAATTAAAAGGGCCAGATTTCCCGAATTAAAAATGTTTATTTTGTTTGATTTGATTTTTTTAGTCTTGACTATAGAAAAATAAGTAATAACTGTATAACTATTTGTTCCCTTTATAAATTCATGGAAGGAAAGCAAAGCCCCTGAACTAAACCTGCACAAATGGGGGAGAACATATTAAATTAAATTAAATTTGGTATCTCTATCCCATCAACAATTGGTCATTAGTGGGAACAAATCGTAGAATTCCAATATAATCAGGCAGCTTTGCCAGCTATTTTGAGTAGATCAGTTTCCAGGAATGCAGAAATCTTGGTGGGAGACCAGCCTGAGTTTGATCTTGAAACCAAAGACTGAATACCATCTGACAATGAGCAATTTCTACCACTGCAAAAAAGTTGCAGTACAGCAACTGTGTTGTATTTATACTGTATCTTTATTATAGAAAAACAAACATCAAAGTGGAATTTAAAGCTGATATTTATTCATTCATTAATACATCAACTAATGTGTTTGCTTTGATGTTAAATGCAAGCATTGTAAGTACTGAAAGTTGACTTGGTAAAAAGCCTCTTGCAGTTCCTATATAGCGGAGCTCAAAGTGGGAGATAGAGAAGCAACACAGGGAACCATTCAGTTTTTGAGCTGACAAGGAGCATGTGATAGAGGAAGAAATCAGAGTGACAGAGATGGGTTAATCGCTGTGCTGCTTCTCCTTTCCTGTCCAATCACAGGCTAAGGTGGGTTTTACACAGAGGAAGTGGGTTGAGTGGTGCTGGACATCATTCAGCCCACAAGACTTAGAACATCTAGGGGCAGAAAAAAGTGCTGCAGGGGAATGTTGTGGATAGAAAGTAAGTATAGAAGCAAAAGCAGTTTTTTTTTTTTTTAAATGGGCTAGTAATTTATTTTTTTATACACCGAGAGAGAAAAACAAGTGGATTGCTGCACACAATTTGTATTTTAATGAAAATATAAAAAAAGTTACAAGAAAGTATTCATAAATACTTTCTTGTGACTTTTTATATTTTTCATTAAAATACACATTTTGTGCAGAGGGGAGGGTCTGACTGCATTGCACTTTAATAACCGAAGTGCACCTCACCCTTTGGACTTCATGGTATATATTATATATATTCTCTCAGCTAAAAAAATATTCAGTTAATTTTAAAAAGCGAAAAGTGTGGTTTCTAACATTAATGCCCCGTACACACGGTCGGATTTTCCGATGGAAAATGTCCGATCGGAGCGTGTTGTCGGAAATTCCGACCGTGTGTGGGCTCCATCGGACATTTTCCATCGGATTTTCCGACACACAAAGTTGGAGAGCAGGAGATAAAATTTTCCGACAACAAAATCCGTTGTCGGAAATTCCGATCGTGTGTACACAAATCCGACGGACAAAGTGCCACGCATGCTCAGAATAAATAAAGAGATGAAAGCTATTGGCAACTGCCCCGTTTATAGTCCCGACGTACGTGTTTTTTTCGTCACCGCGTTTAGAACGATCGGATTTTCCGACAACTTTGTGTGACCGTGTGTATGCAAGACAAGTTTGAGCCAACATCCGTCGGAAAAAATCCTAGGATTTTGTTGTCGGAATGTCCGAACAAAGTCCGACCGTGTGTACGGGGCATAATAGTGCACAAAAATATGTCAGAGCTATACAGTTATTACTTTGCCCTTAGTCTAATTTTTAGGAATATTATAATAACATTTTTTAGACCCTTTCCTATGCCGCCTGATGAATCATAAAGCAATTGGGTTCCACTTGTGGTGGTAGTTGAAGAAAAATTTTTTAAACCCAAACTACAGACTATTTTTACTTTTTATAGCTATAATTATAAGTGCTGCTTTTATTTGCACATTAAAAACTATTTTAAGAGACTAAATATTTAAAAATCCAATTGGCTTGTAATGCTGAATAATTCAGCATTATTTGTAATTGGCTATTACAATTAAGGTATTTTATTACTGTATATAAAGAAGCATTAAAATACAAAAAAGATAAATTATTTATTATTAAAATAGAATGCATTAAATGTTCTGGTAAAGAAACACTATAAATGTTTTAACTGGTAATCCACAGGAATAAATCCATTTGACATAACAAGTTTGTGGTCACAATAAAAGTCAATAGAGGAAAACAGGGGTTGTGAATTCTAGGTTATGTACAGATTATTACATATCACTATACAGGTACAGGCAGGGTACCATGCGGCATGTTTGCAATAAGGCAGCCTTTCTCAATTGTTTTCAAGCAGAGGAACCGTTGAAATAACTTTCCAGTCTCAGGGAACCCCTGCTAAAAAAAACTGTATATACAACTCATGATACATTAGTGTGATGATCAGTGGGAAGAATGCTCCTTACACTTGTAGTCATTGGGAAGAATTACCCCCTTGCAGATAGATAAAATGATCATTGGTGTCAGTGTAGAGCTGGGCGATTCCCCCCCCCCAAAAAATCTGCGATTTTTTAAAAAAAAAACTCGATTCACTATTCGAATCAAGTTTTTTTTTTTCTTTGATGGACACCGCGCCGGTCCTGAGGAGCTGCGGGCAGGAGTTTTTAGGCGAGGCCGTGGCTCCGGCCTAGTCTGCGGCGTCCGGCCTCGCGGACTAGGCCGAAGCCGCGGCCTCACCTAAAAACACCTAAAAAGACACCACGCCGGTCCTGGTGAAAAAAAAAAAAAATCTAAAACGATTCGCTGAAAATTTGAATTGATTTGAGCTCTCAACTCGATTCAAGATTCAAATCGATTTTTTTCCCCAGCCCTATGTCAGTGGGAACTTATCTCAGAGGCAGAAGTTGATCATTGTATAGGGAACCTCTAGCAACATCTGGAGGAAGTTGAGAAACCCTGCAATAAGGGGATCACACAGTGATAATGTTTTTGAACTTGCAGCTTGCAGGTGAGATCACCTGGGTGCTGTAAATTTATGGTGTGTTTTTTTTGTATGACCTGAATGCCAGAAAGTATCTTTAAAGTGACCTTATGGTTACAATCAAACTTTACATACAGTGGCCCCTTGCAAAAAAGACATTGAATGCTCTCCTGCTGCCTGCGCTGCCAAAGTCTGTTCTATTGAAACCACCAGCTGAAAATCCAGCAGAATCTGACGCTTTCTGGGAATGTCGGATTCTTCGTCCCCTACTGCACTCAGTGGTTTAAACCACTGGCTCCTAGGTTACTGCTGTTTCCTGTTGTGAGGTAGGGGAAGGTGGGAGGAACCACGGCATGCAATGTGGGGAATTGTAAAATTGACACGCCCGGATGTTTCAGATTCTGCTTGCTCTTCAGTCGTTGGTTCACATTCACATTCAGAGTTCAGTGGTGTGGACAGCGGAGAAGGAGCGTATTTAATATGTTCTTTGCAGTGGCTATTGATTTTAGTGATGGGGATGAATACAGGAAAACTCCAGGCAAAACTATTATTTTAGGGTCTGCATACTCCATATTTATGCCCTACTTTTTTTTTTTTATAGCTGCTGCAACTGTAGACTCATAAGATGAGAGACAGCCGGTGTGTGAGATCAGGCAGATAAAAGGGCACCTGTCATAATTCAGGTGACCTTTCGTCATTCCCTTCCTTTGACTCAAGCTAAAAAGTCAGATAAAGGAAAAGCAAATAAAGCTAAATATGAGGGGGAAAGTTAGTATTTCATGAGTACGTCTGCATAGTTATTAATTAACACTGCATCAGATCGCTGTAAAAGTCCAGTTTGGGGAACATGGATGTGGTGGCAACTTTAACTAGTGCCCCTGGACTGCTGTTCATCCCAACTGGGTTGGCAGGCATCTCAGACCCTATCAGTTGCCAATGAAAACAGGGACAGTGCCTCCACTCCCTCTGTTATGTTGGTGTAAATGTGTGGGTTGGGGAAGACCCAGCACCCAATAGTGATATGGTATGGCTATTTAATGTTGATAACCCTTTACAACACCCTAACCCACTTTCCACTATCACCCAATATTGAAATATCAATGGACTTGGCTTTCCAAGCCTAACTTTAAAGTGAACCTATCAGATTCTAAGCTCATAATGCTGCTATAGTGCGGACGCCACCTGTGCCAATCTTTGAATCAATTTCTGTATTGCTTTGAAGCCCCTGGTATTCAGGCCCAGGCTGTGCACTTGGCATGCATCTTACCCTGCAATAATCCCAACACCTGTAATGGTCCATCATCTCTAGCATTAAACTATTAAACAGTGGAAAGTGGGGGTAAGTGCAAACCTCCTCTATTTCTACAAGTTCCAGGATTTCTCATTATGATCGATGGTAAACGTTTTAAAGGGTGCTTTTTTGTTGTTACGGTGGCACTGACAAAGTATGTGTGTTCCATGAAATGTGTTTTTGGGGTTATTGTTCTTGTAATTCACAGACTAAAATACGTTTTTTTTTTTTTTATATTCACACAGGTGATGTGGGTATGTAATTTGTGCCGAAAACAACAAGAAATCCTCACTAAATCTGGAGCCTGGTTTTACAGTAGTGGGTCAAATACAACACAGAAGGGCAGCGAAGAGGCCCAGGCAGGTCTCCAGAACGAAGAAGCACCTCAGGAGAAGAAGGCTAAGCTGCAAGAGCAGTCCCAGTACCAGGGACCCTCAGGGGACTTAATCACACCAGCCACAGACAAAAGCCGGCCACAAGGGATCGTAAGGCAAGATTCCATTAAAAATGGCTCTGGAATAAAGCATTCAGTTCCCAGCGATCTACCATCAGACAGGTAACACTGTTCTTCCATTCATTGTCTTGGTTGGACTTAATATTCCCTTTATTGCAGAATGCTACCTAATTTTCATAAAAAAAAAATCTACAAGTACTCTGATCATAATTAAAAATTCATAATTATATGAAAAAGATGCTTATATGACCCTATAAACATATATTATACAGTCCCTTAAGAACAATATAAGGCCCAGTTGTACATTTGGAACACATAGTGGCGTGACATTGCGCAGAGAATCTGCATCTTGTATAAATGCTGAGGTTCCCTGGAATTAGACCATTAGGTTCAGCTATTTGGTTGACATTTCAAAAACCAATAGATGCTCAACACCTAATTAATGTGTCATGAGTCTGCATTGGAGAACTAGTGTGTAAGAAAAATGTCAATCTATAGGTTGCCGCGTCACCTGTTTTTATCATTACAGTAGAAAATTCAGTGTTGGGATTTAATGTAATCACATATATGGGGAGGGTAAGGAGAGATGTCTGAGGATTTAAAGTGAGCCACAGTAACTGTGCTTTTCTTTTATTTAAATTAAATATTACATGAAACTTGAAAATTTAAAATATCAATATACTCTACATTGTGGCTTTGTTAGTGAAAAGTATAAAGCAATCCCTGGGTTATGTTATGTTAGCTTTAAACAGTTCACTGCATAATGTTGATTTCAACTTGTCCTTCAGACCATGCCAAACTGATAATACAACCCAATAGCAGATCTGTAATTTAGTTATATTAAAGTGACACTGTCATGAAAAATTATGATTACAAATTGCTGTTACCTGTAAAAGACTGGAGTAAATACTCACGTTTCTTGGTGCCCAAAACACTGCTGTGATCATTAGTTCTCATCCGCTGTAGACCGCTGGGAAGCCAACACTTCCAGGATTGTCTTTCTCATGGTTTCCCTGCAGCTCTCACCGGTTCTTTGTTGAACCTTCATCACCATTCCAGCCACCTGTGGACGTCCAAGCAACCGAAGACGTCATTGGTTGATAAAGAACACCGCGAGCGCCTGCACAGCATCTCTGTTTGATCTGCTCCTTTCCGTCAGCACTGGGGTCATGTTAGTTGTGTCAAGGAGGAAACTGAGGGAAGAAAGAAATGTTGGAATACCAGTCAGTACAAAGTGTGCAAATGTATATTTGCATTGTAAAAATCACCCCGAATCTTGGGTGTTCTATGCATGTGGATGTTGCTGCACTGTGTAAAACTATTTGTTTAGTCTGAAGCTCAAAACAATGAAAATAGTATCCCTCAAATGCCCCTCAAGCCTGTGTCAGTCGGATCAGCATGTGAATAGACTGATGCAAGACATACAGGATCAGATTGTTAGGGTCTAGTAGACGTCAACAAGATGGTGACTGTACACAGACACCGACACCCTGTTGCATAAATATTAATGAGATAGGTAAAAGATGGCTTTTGCTCCTGTTCTCCACCTGTAGAGAACTCCTCACACATGTTTTGCCTCTACGATTAAGCCTCCAAAAGGCCAAAACGTGTGTAAGGAGTTCTCTGCAGGTGGAGAACAGGAGCTAAAGCCATCTTTTACCCATCTCATTCATATTTATGAAACTGGGAGTCTGTGTCTGTGTGCAGATGGTCACCATTTTGTTGAAGGCTTTTAGTTCAGTTTGTTACATTTTAGAATGGGGTTCTTCGAGATTTAAAGGGTTCCTTGACTGAAAAACATTGAGAGGCACTGCCCTAGACCAGTGTTTCTCAACCTTTTTTCAGTAAAGTCACTCTTTAAATTTATGCACTCTCAAGGCACCCCATTCTGAAATGTAACAAACTAAATGAATAGTTTCACACATAGCGGTCTCTACATATGCAGGACCCCCCAACAATACAGGTGATTTTTACAAAGAAGTATACCTTTGCACACTGGTACTAACGTGTTATTCCAGCATCTCTTTCTCCTCTGTTTCTCTCAGTCAGCTAATGTGACCCCAGTGCTGATGTAGAGGGGCAGAGGAGGGGCAAATAAGGAAGTTCTCAGGTGCCCGATGTTCTCCTTATCAACCTAATGATGGTATCAGTTGTTAGGAAGCCAGTGACTGGCCCTGCACGATGTAACGTTGCACAATAACTGGTGGCTTTGTGTAATTAAAAAAAAAAGGGAAGACTTGTTCCATCCACCGGCTTGTTGACAATTTTAGGGCAATTTGGGAAAATTTTTAGGCTTTTTGCCATGACACCCCTAAAGAACCAAGAAGGCACCCTGGTTGAAAAAAACTACCTTAGACCAATGCCTACAGAAAGGGTTTAAACACTGATTGTTAGAAAAGAAAAAAGTATAAGTGCCCGCGCTATGGTATGTGCAATGAATAATCAAATATATTGATATAATGAAATAATTGATCAATGGGCTGCTGCTGACGTGTAAGGTAAAAAAACCCTAGTGGTGATACAAAATAAATATACTAAGCGCTGCTCCTAAACATACAAATAAATATGTAAACAGTAATATATTAAATTGCTGTGCAAACACATAAAGGGCAATAAAGTGCAATCAAATAAAGTCCTTCAGTGCAAAATATATCCTTCAGTAGGATATAGACCTTGCAAATTTAAATCTTACTGCTGGTGGGTGGGGACCCAGGAGAGGAGCACGGGGTGGCACTTATAGCCTCACAAGCAGAAGTGGACAGGTTTATTTTGCACTGAAGGACTTTATTTGATTGCACTTTATGCACAGCACTTTAATTTATTACTGATTGTTAGAGCTTACAGTAGGGATGTCCAACCTGCGGCCCATGGGCTGCATTCAGCCCAAGACGGCTATGAATGCAGTCCAAAATCGTACACTTACTAAAAATGTTGATTTTTTTATTTGGAACTTTTTGTAAATATGCGTTTGCACTTAGCAAACACATGCGGCTGAATAACAATTTGACAATGTCACTTTACTGGACTTTTATGAGTTTTATCTTCCTAAAGAAAAATATCTTCATAATCACACCTTATTCATGTCATCAATTTTCGGTGGCACCTATATTTGTGAGCAACTATTTTCAAGGCTGAAGCACACGGAGGGCACAATTAGAACCAAAATATCGGATAAGCACCTTTAGAATTCATTGAAAATTACTATTACATTCATCCAACCAGATATTGATATGTTAGTTTATCAAAAACAGTGCCAAATATCACAGTTTTACGTTAAACTCTTTTAATTTTATAATAAAAAATATTACAAAAATTTTAAGTTTTTTAGTCGGATAGGTAACGATCTATATCAGTGATTGTTAACTTGTGATCTGCCCAACTTTTTCTGCTCTCCTTATTGTTAGTGTATTTTATGTGTCACAATTCCTACATTTGGAATTCTTCTAATGTGGCCCAGGAAGGTCAAAAGGTTGGACAGCCCTAGTTTACAGTATCAGGAAATTTTAAAAATATAAGGTAACATCCAAAAAAAAAAAATGGAATAACCAGATATATATATATTACAATGTTTATTGGACATTTATATGCTAAAACTGCATCGATCGTACATCTGGTATGCACCAGAACACAGAATAATGTAATAGTGTATGTAGTATGGGGGACAGATATCATCACAGGAACCTGAATTAATCCAAGACAAAGGAGTTGTAGGTAAGCAGTAAGAGATGTCACCGACTATTAAATAGAATGAAGAATGATATTAATCTCAGCGGATTTTGCTGCATTCTGCCATACTGATGACTGAAACATGAAACAGAATGAATATTCATATTTGATTGGGCTCTGAGCTCACACAATATCAGGACATTATGATTATGGAGAGCTGCCTCATTAGAATACATTGCAGGTGACTTATAACAGACTGCAGCTTCAAAGCAAGAGCAGCAGAACAAAAGTTCACGATAAAACTTCTGCAGCACATTGTTACACGAGCGCGGTCTTCACAAGTTCTCTCTAATTATGGAACCTCACATCGAGGAACGTTCACAATATTTATGCTAAACATCTATTACTAAACAGAATGTTGCGGCTCCATTTTAATGGATTCTGCTGATGGTAACACTTCATCTCTGTAATGACATTTTCACATGGTAAATGCCTCATACACATGACAATAGTGAGATGTAGTGGAGTGAAACGCCCGAATGGTACATTTTACCATATTAAATAATTGCCTAGTACCTCTGCCAGTCCAAGCTTTCAGAAAGCTCCTGGAATGGAGAAATACACCGGGAGCCTTTTCATTTTAGCATACCCTTGTCCTGGCTTCTGTTATGTGGACAGTCTAGGTGCAGATAGGGCTTAGTGGAGTTCTTCTTTAAAGCTTTTGTGCCCAATAATAATATTACACAAGATAACTGAGTGTGGGTGCTTTATACAATGTATATCCTTCAATAATGCTTTATCTCCATTGGCTGAAACCTGATATTTTGGAAAACTATACAGTAGAGTTTTATGATTGTAAGCTCTTCTGCGCAGGGCCCTTTTAATCCTCTTGTATTTTATTGTATTGTAACTGTATTGTTTCCTTTTATATTGTAAAGCGCTGCGTAAACTGTTGGCGCTATATAAGTCCTGTATAATAATAATAATAATAATAATAATGTCCCATCTATCCAGAAGGGAAAGGAGGAATTGTATTGAGCAGAGTGGCAAAAATTGTCTGCTCTGTTCGGCTTAAAGGACAAGTTCCCTTAAAACAAAAACCCACCTACCTTTCTCAACCCCTAACATAATCTAAGCTAAAAAACCTTCACTTTACCTCCTTCTGACAACCTTACACCTCCCTACTTACAGTATCTCTCTCCCCAACAACTTTACCTCTCCCCAACAACTTTACCTCTCCTTGCTTATCACTCTGACAAACTTACCTCCCCCTGCTTACCTTTCCATTAATGCTTTACCTCTCCCTACTTTCCTTTCCTATTCCTGCTTATCCCTCTCTGACAACCTTACTCCTCCCTAATTACCTCTCCCTAATTAGATCTCCTTGACAGCCTTTCCTCTCCCTACTTACCTCTTGCTGACAATCCTACCTCTCCCTGACAACCTTACCTCTACCTACTTACATTTCCTTGACAACCTTACCTCTCCTTGATAACCTTACCTCTCCCTACTTACCTCTTCCTGACAACTTTACCTCTCCCTACATACCTTTCCCTGATAACCATACCTCTCCCTACTTACCATTCCCTGACAGCTTTATCCATTCTTGCTTATCCCTCTCTGCCAACCTTACACCTCCCTACGTAACTCTCCCTAATTAGATCTCCCTGACAGCCTTTCCTCTTCCTAACAAACTTCCCTTTCCATGACAGCCTTATGTCTCTCCGACAGCTTTACCTCTCCCTACTTACCTTACAGATTTACCTCTCCTTGCTTACCCCTCTATGACAGCCTTACTCCTCCCTACTTATCTCTCCTTGACAACAGCTGTCTTTTACTGAGTTTTAAAATGTATCTAAACTTCAATTCATGGTTGAGATGACCCCTCGTCTTAGATGAGAGTGCCCCCCCCGGTCATCCTCTTCGGAGGATGTATCTTCTGTCCTTAGGGACTATGGTCATAGCCCAAAATTGCGTTATACAGGTTCCTTAGTGACCAGTGGTGTCACTGATGTTATCATGTACCAGTATTTTTCTATACTGTATTGTATGGTTCTATATCTGTATGGTTTACAACCTTAATAAAATTTATTGGAAAAGAAAATGTATCTAAACTTAAAGTGTTACTAAACCCACAACAGTAAAATCTGTCTGTATATGCAGAATAGCATGCTTGTTGTGGAACTTAAGGGGTTAATCCTCTGCATTGTGTAAAAAGGCTGTTTGATCCTGTATGGACAGATCCTCCCCCTCCTGCAGGGTCTCTCTTGGCACTGCCAGATAAGACACAGTGATGGTAGTACTGCTGCACATGCTCAGTTTGGTCTCTATTGCAGGAGAGAACATTTCCTTGTTGAGCAGAGCTAGCCAGGTCACATGATATTGCCATCACACATGTGGGCGTGTATACAGATCCTAAATGACAGCCCAGTTCCCCCCCCCCCCTCCATGCCCAGTAACTAAAAAAGAACACAGTGGGTGGGATGTCACATCATGATTGATTAATGATCCACCTCCCATTAAAGCATGAGGACACAGACTATAGTGGCAATCTCCTCCTACCTGAACACTCAGCACTCAGGCAGACCCTGCAGTTTATCCCACGATTGTGGTATACAGATCAGCCAAGAAGGTACATAGTGGCAGTATTTTAATGTAAAAAGATTTATAAGCTGTGGGCACAGTGGGGGGGCAGATTAACTATTTTCATATTACTGGGTTTGGTAACACTTTAAGAACAACAATGTAAAATATTGCAGCTACCAGTCCTTATATGTGGTGGCTGCATTAGTCTTCTTTTTTCTTTTTCTAGTTTTTTTCACTTTGTTTTCACCTGGTGATTCTGCATGTAACACGTTTTCTGCCCCAGTTTGGGAAGTTTGTTAGGACTAAAAAAAAAACTCCTCTCCTCCATAACACGAGGGGGTGTTTAGACATTTACAAAGGTGAACTAGACAGGGCTAAATAAGCTTTAGATAAAACTGCATAGTGCACAAAGATCTTGCACGCTTACTGGCTTTCTGGCAGGCGTCTCCTATTGGCTCATTTAAACATCTTTATATGTAATATAACAAAAAATATGTCAGATCAGGCTTCTAAACATAAAAAAAGTCAGATAAAAAGTAATTGTGGCAATAATGACCCAAAATATTCGCTTAGTGATGATAGACCCCTTCCATCTTTGTTCCATCATTGCTCTAAGATGTACTATTCCTCTGCTGTCCTCGGTCCGTATAGCACATGTGTATCAGCAGAGGGAATAAATGTCATCCAGCCACTGACTGCATCTAATAATTATATGTCAGCTAATCCACACCTTGAAGAAAAGTCATTGTCATTAATTAATAACGCTGTCATATAAAAACAAAAGCTTTTCTCCCTATGCCTTCTCAGTATGGAAAGGATTAACCACCAGGGTTTTTATAGACTGGAAATGATTGAATAGGTGGCGTTGTAAAGTTTTTATAAAAGTTATATATTCATGGTAGAAGCAGCATCCGCCCCAACCAATATCAAATGTTGGGGTGTTCATTTATGACCCAATAATAGGAAGCGATGCACCAATTCACGCATTGCTTGAGAACGTCTTCTGTTAGGATTTTATTGTTGTCTTTGGACCCGTGGTGGAGATAGATCAGCCATCACTTCCCATCTCAATGACTGTGTGAGGTCTGTATTTTCCATACGTGGCTCTATGGTGCTCCTGGACCTATGCTGTAGGTGTGCAATCTGCACATTGCACTATTTACAATGTATGGACGCAAGTAGATGAGATTGTGACTTCTATACAGTACTTACTGTTATATGGGCCCATTGACAGCCTTTATTTGTGACCATGTAAGCTTAATCAGTAAATTGTAAAAGGAGCAAAGCCTTAATGGGGCAATTTCGCCGATAGGGAAATTGGATATTTCATATTCCTTATTAAGGTTGGCCTCTCTCTTTGCACATATCAAACACAACCCCCAAAAAAGGGACAAAATTCCATTCCAGCCACTCATAGCCCACCACTTTCTTGCTTTGCCAAAGCCCTCACCAACAGAGCAGCGGTCACATGACCTCCCCCTGACAGTGCTCAGGCCTAGGCACATGGGGGTGATTTGATGTTACTCTGTTGCATACCAGCTACACTGACCCGTTTCGGCTAAGATGAAGGCTAGCCGAAACGCGTCAGTTTAGCCTGTACCCGTGTACCCATGTAACCCAATAAAGGACTTTTATTCAAGAGCATCCGAGTCGCCAGCCCTTTTCTGATTCAAGTACTGCATTTTGGGGCTTGAACGTCCTGGCTAGAGCACCGGATCACAGTTCATAGATCATCATATTGGCAGTGGAGCTGGGGTATCATTTTGCTTCTATTGCATACCACCCAAAATTTTGAGATGGGAATGAGGGACACCTACTAACAAACGTATGCAGGCATAGGACACGCCCCCTGCCACACCCCCTTAAAGGAGAATTAACCAAAAAAAATGGTTATTTAAATCCACAAGGGCTTTTTTTTACCACTACTATTCCTTTATATTGGCTTTTAAAATGTACAAATGCAGCAATTTAGAAATCGGATGAAAGGTTTAGCACTGGGAAACACTTTTTGAAAGATAAAAAGTCCTTTTTTATATACAACTATATAGATCAGACCAAAATGAGGGACAAATGAGGAGGAATGATGGACGGAGGGACATTACTCCAAATCAGGGACAGTTGGGAGCTATGCTATTGTCTAAGCTCCGACACCAGTTGACACCAGAGCTTAGACAGGTGGGGATGTTGAAGTGAGAAGGCAGTGAGAAAGCATGTCTGGGTAAGTTCCTGCTCACACTTTTATGTGTGTTTGTGACTGGCACCCCAATGCACCTCTGAAATTCACTTGCACTGCAACACAACGCAGCACCATGCACAGTGTCCTGTGCACAGCAGTACAAAAAAATGCAGCCTCTTGTGCATTGAGATGATGCGACCTTATCATCCTGTCCCTCCACCCCATCCAATCAGAGAACACTTTGCATTCATTGGGAAAATGCACAGTATCCCCTGAATGGTGCCGTGCAAAGCGAGCAACATCCTTTGCTCACAGTGCAGCAGGGCAGCCATTCAGCACAGGACCCAGAAGCTGGTGGAGATCACTGGAGCAGCGGTGCCTCTACAGTGATTTCCAGCTTCCAGGGGGATTGACCAGGTATACTTACATTGGTCCAAACTGGTTCTGTGTAACTATGTAAAAATATCTATACCTGGAATTCATCTTTAAAGTGATTTTAAGGGCAGATTTTTTATGTTTTTTTAAAATAACATACATGTCATACTTATCTGCTCTGTGCAATGATTTTGCACAGAGCAGCCCCAATCTGCCCCTTCTCGGGTCCCCTACCGGCGCTCCGGGCCCCTCCTTCCTACCGAGTGCCCCCATAGCAAGCAGCTTGCTATGGGGACACCTGAGCAAGCTCGCTCCTGACCCACTGCTCTTTGTATACATTCACACCGGGTTCCGCCCCTGCTCTCTCCTCATTGGCTCACTGGCTGTGATTGACAGTAGTGGGAGCCAAAGCCAATGAGGCTCAGGTAAGTAATAAGGCTGTGGGGGGGGGGGGTTTTACCTTCATAAAATGCATGAAGGTAAAAAACCTTGAGCCTTTACAACCACTTTAAGTGCAAAGTACCATTGTCCTTATGCCACATTCACACCTGCGAATGGGTCTGACACCTATTACATGCGAGACCCCAGGGGAGGTTCCCACCAATTAGCTCCGGTAGGCAGCTCTATTGAAAGCAATGGGAAGCTGCCAGCTAATCAAGGCCTCCTGCATGTAACCTCTCATGGAGCAATCTCCTGCAAGTGATCAGCCCTGGACAGAGACTGCATGAGACTGCGAGCGGCCGCAATTTGCTGCGGGAGCTGGCAGTCTTCAATTGCTTTCAATGGGGTTGCCTCCCACAGCTAATCGCCAGGAGGGGTTCTAGCATGGAATCAATTTCAGGCCCATTCACAGGTATGAATGTGGATTTAGCATCCAATTAGAATTCTTTTTTTTTAAGTCAAATCAGTGTAAGATGTATTCTGATTGGCTGTTGTGAGCCTTTAGGTCTTTGCTCCTTGCACTACTATATTCAACAATCTCTAATTGTATTAATAAGTTGGACAAAATATTTTGCTGGCTTATTCATACTGTCTTTGAAGATAGTAGACATATACAGTAATTATCATATTTATCGGAGTATAACACACACTTTTTTCCCCTGAAAATAGGGAGCAAATCACGGGTGGGTGTCATACGCCGATATGTTACCTCGGAGGGGAAGGGGGGGGGATGAGCGCCGCTGGAATTCACTGAGCCGTCATCTCCTGTTTACTCGGCTCTCGCAGTCACACACAGTCCTGCCTCCGCCATCGGCATTGGACCAGTGTTCTGGCTATCATTGGTGCTGGTCCAATGCTGGTGGCGGAGGTGGGACTGTGTGTGACTGCAAGAGCCGAGTAAACAGGAGATGACGGCTCTGTGAATTCCGGGACTGATCAGGCTGCATTGATGGGAGATGGTAAGGCTACAGATGGGCATTAATCAGGCTGCTTTGAAGCTGCAGATGGGCAATGATCAGGCTGCAGATGGACATTGATTAGGCTGCAGATGGACATTGATTAGGCTGCATTGAGGCTGCAGATGGGCATTGATCAGGCTGCTTTGAAGCTGCAGATGGGCATTGATCAGGCTGCTTTGAAGCTGCAGATGGGCATTGATCAGGCTGCTTTGAAGCTGCAGATGGGCATTGATCAGGCTGCTTTGAAGCTGCAGATGGGCATTGATCAGGCTGCATTGAGACTGCAGATGGACATTGATCAGGCTGCAGATGGACATTGATTAGGCTGCATTCATTGAGGCAGCAGATAGACATTGATTAGGCTGCATTGAGACTGCAGATGGACATTGATCAGGCTGCAGATGGGCATTGATCAGGCTGCATTAAGACTGCAGATGGACATTGATCAGGCTGCAGATGGACATTGATTAGGCTGCATTGAGACTGCAGATGGACATTGATCAGGCTGCAGATGGGCATTGATTAGGCTGCATTGAGACTGCAGATGGACATTGATCAGGCTGCAGATGGACATTGATTAGGCTGCATTGAGACTGCAGATGGACATTGATCAGGCTGCAGATAGACATTGATTAGGCTGCATTGAGACTGCAGATGGACATTGATCAGGCTGCAGATGGACGTTAATTAGGCTGCATTGAGACTGCAGATGGACATTGATTGGGCTGCATTGAGGCTGCAGATGGACATTGATTGGGCTGCATTGAGGCTGCAGATGGACATTGATTGGGCTGCATTGAGGCTGCAGATGGACATTGATTGGGCTGCATTGAGGCTGCAGATGGACATTGATTAGGCTGCATTGAGGCTGCAGATGGATTTTGATTGGGCTGCATTGAGGCTGCAGATGGACATTGATTGGGCTGCATTGAGGCTGCAGATGGATTTTGATTGGGCTGCATTGAGGCTGCAGATGGACATTGATTGGGCTGCATTGAGGCTGCAGATGGACATTGATTGGGCTGCATTGAGGCAGCAGATGGACATTGATTGGGCTGCATTGAGGCTGCAGATGGACATTGATTGGGCTGCATTGAGGCTGCAGATGGACATTGATTGGGCTGCATTGAGGCTGCAGATGGACATTGATTAGGCTGCATTGAGGCTGCAGATGAACATTGATCAGGCTGCAGATGGACATTGATTAGGCTGCATTGAGACTGCAGATGGACATTGATCAGGCTGCAGATGGACGTTGATTAGGCTGCATTGAGGCTGCAGATGGATTTTGATTGGGCTGCATTGAGGCTGCAGCTGGACATTGACCAGGCTGCATTGAGGCTGCAGATGGACATTGATTAGGCTGCATTCATTGAGGCAGCAGATGGGCATTGATCAGGCTGCATTGAGGCTACAGATGGACATTGATCAGGCTGCAGATGGACATTGATCAGGCTGCAGATGGACATTGATCAGGCTGCAGATGGACATTGATTAGGCTGCAGATGGACATTGATTAGGCTGCATTGAGGCTGCAGATGGACATTGATCTGGCTGCATTGATGGGAGATGGTGAGGCTGCATTGATGGGCACTAATCAGGCTGCATTGATGGGCACTGACCCTTATTTTTCTTCAAAGTTCTATATTTAAAAAATATTTTTTTCCCCTGAAATTTCCCTCTTAAATTGCGTGCGTGCGCCGATAAATACGGTATATGCATGCTAATATGGAAGAATGTTTGATATATTGGATTTCTGACTGGCCATTCAACAGAATTTCTTTATAAAATGTTTGTTTTCAGAACATTTGTTTGATTTTCTAATCATTAGTGGTGTCAAATCAGTGTTTGTTTTCAACCAAAGTGATGAGAAGGAGCAGGATGGGAATTTTGAACAGTCTATGGGGTTTTCGTTTGAAGGTCTATTATCTTCAAAATCAAATGTTCAAAGCTAATCTTTTTTTAAAAGGACTTTTCGAACATTTGTCATATCGTTGAATGTACCGATGAGAATGTTCATGCAAATGTACAAATCTATTGGTGTATGACCAGCTTTATAGACTGCAGTAGGTATAATGTATAGGTATTCCCATTGTGACTTTGCCAAACCCCCTTAAAACTGTGCCAGGTCTCTTGACCACTTTTAGCACACTGAACCACTTTTTACAAATAAAATACAAAAGGATTTAGCAGGTTTTCATCGCTGTAAGTGATTTGGAACAGATGGGTTGCATCAGACTTTTTTTTTTTGACATTAAGTTTTTACACTTTTTAATGTCATAAGATCAAGCACACTATTTTAAATCTTCTATGTTGTCTTTATAGGTGTGCATTCCTATGGGGTATATTGTGTGCTGTGGTTATATGTGGTTTAAGCTGGGTCCGTGTGTCAGATTATCTAGAATGTTCTCATGTTTAAACATATGGCTCAGCTCACTGTTGTGTATACAAGACAATTAACTTAAAGGATTTATGGAGCAAGCATGAGCCAAACAGGGATCTTTCTTGAGAACTATTCATCAAGTCTGACTTTCTAATCAGTTCCTCTGCTCTTTGCACACTGGGCCTCGTGTATAAAACTAGAGCAGAGGAAAGTAGATGGGTTCAATCAAAAGACACATTTGGGTTTATTTGAAGATGAACTCTAGGAAAACAGATAAATGCACATGAGATACATATACAGATGCTGTTTTGGCTGCCAAAGGATTTGTGTTTCTATCCATCCAGTTCTGAGATTTATACTGCTCTGTCATACAGAGAAGCCCTGTCTGATAGGACAGGAAACCTGTATTTTCTGTGTTGCAGCTAAAGTAGGTCCCTGTCCCCGCTTCCGGGAGACGGCGCCGTCCCTTGGAAGTTCGGCCCCTCTCCTCCTTCCTCCGCCGCCGGGCCAATTAGAAAGCGTAGCGTGCTTCACGCATGCACAGTAGAAAATGTGCTGTGAATCTGAAAGGCTTCACTACCAGTTTCCCATAGTGGAGATAGCAGTGGCAGTACCCAACAGCTGATCCGAAAATCAGGCTCCCTGGACAGGTAAGTGCCCATATATTAAAAGTCAGCTGCTACAGTATTTGTAGCTGCTGACTTTTAATTTTTTTTTTTTTTTTTCCCCAGGCGGAACCCCTCTTTAAGTAACACATACAGGTCTTGTCCTTCCTACACTCCATAACTGGACAATGAAGGGAGGATCAACATACAATGAGCTCATCTCACTGTCACTTTGCTCTCTCCTTGTATGTTTCCTGTAAGCATATGAGCACCTCAGGACCAGCTGATAGGCTTCTTGTGCTGCTTCCCCCTTTCCCAGCCTAAGCTTTGCAACTTGACCTAGTTCAGGGATATGCAATTAGCGGACCTCCAGATGTTGCAAAACTACAAGTCCCATCATGCCTCTGCCTCTGGGTGTCATGCTTGTGGCTGCCACTATGCCTCATGGGACTTTATAGTACTGCAACAGCTGGAGGTCCGCTAATTGCATATCCCTGACCTAGTTGGTCTAGGCACGTCGCACATTTTCCATCTGGTAGTGTGAGGTGTTCACACTGTGTTGAAATGGTCTGGGTTGATTTACTAAAACTGGTGAGTGCAAGATCTGGTGCAGCTGTACATGATAGCCAATCCGCTTCTAACTTAAGCTTGTTCAATTATGCTTTGACAAAAAACATGGAAGCTGTTTGACAAAAGGTTTTTAGATCACAGACAAATTAACCTAATAATTGCACCACATCCCTTAATTGGTTAAATATAGAAAGAGGGATTGGGATTTTTAAGGTGCAAATTAATTTGAAGAATAATAACAGCTATGTTTTATAAGAAATTTTTTATTTTAGAAAAAATAAAAAAAAGTACAAATCAACAAGATTTTAGGGATACAGCATACATAATAGGATAGAATTCCCAACATGTTTCACCCATATATCGGTCTTCTTCAGGGGATGCTGTCCAGCTAGAGGTACAAGCCTTCTTGGTCTCTTGAAATATTGGTCAAAACACTAAAGGGTCACAGGTGTCTATCTGCGTTCAGAGAATCATGTACTACAGGTGACCATAGGGGACATTCAAGGACCGACTGGAATTCAACAACAGCATGTGTGTTTCCCTGGGTTCCAGCAGCTGTTTGAAAGCTGTTTGGTTTCTATGCAGAGCTGCACCAGATTCTGCACTCCCTAGTTTTAGTAAATCAACCCCTGTGTTGGTTCTCAGTACTAAAAGCTCAATGTAAGGTTCTCAGGCTTGAAAATTGCTATACCCCTGATCCCTAACCTTAACCTGACCCTTGGTCTGACCCCCTAACACTGAACATTACCCTTAACCAAACCTATTAAACTTACAGTAAGCCCCTAAATTAACCTCTCCAACACCTAACTCATAACCTACTGCTAATACTTGACACTTAACCTGATTGTAATACCTAACCCTAACCTCAGCCCTGTGTTAATCTCTAACCTAACCTTCAATAAACCTTAACACCAAAATGAGTCCAAACACATAAAGCCTAAGTTTAGGCTAAAAATAAGCACAAGGGACATTACTTACCTTCAGTTCCTTGTGCTGCTGTGTCCTCGTTTAGGAGAAATGTTCCTCCTGCAATGTCAACTCCTCCACCCCCAGTGACCTAATCTTCCGGTACCCGACTATGCCTGCCATTTGTACCCAGCTGCTCCATTCATACCACAACTTATATGAATGAAACCTGATCTATAAATAGAGGATAAATGGATAATTGAAAGGTCCACCCCTCCATTCATAGATCATGTTTCATTCATGGAAGCTGTAATCCTGGCTTTTATGAATGGCGGAGCTGGGTGGACAGGTTGGGCATAGTCGGGCTGTCTTGGTGAGTGCCTGTCACAGTTCCCTTAGTTCTATTAACCACTGCTGCGTGGGAAGATTACATCAGTCGAGTTCAGAAGTCTTTTGCGATCCTTATTAGGATCATCAACATTCCCACCGGTTTGAATTTCCATTTGTCTTTTAGGAAATTTGTTCACAGACTCTCCATATGAAGTTACAGAAAAGAAGACATTCCCAGCCTTCCTTATGGCTCCTAGGTTAATAATCAACAGGGCTGAGATGCCTACTTTTATCTTAAAGTGGTATAGAGTATTTTACAATGTTAGCCATTGATTATTGCAGAAACTTCAGCGTTTAAGCCAAAAAATTATACCAATAAAATGTATTACTTAAACTCCATACTTTCTATATTAAAATGGAAGAGGTTGCATCTTCTTTTCACCTTAGCACATACATTAGACGATCCCTGAAAACCCTTCTCTTCAGAGAAGCCTACCCTATCCACACCTAACAACTGTTTTTTCATTTTCTCCATCAGCTCACCCCCCACAGTTATTACCTTTTGTTTCCACTTGACCCTCCCTTCTAGATTGTAAGCTCTAACGAGCAGGGCTCTCTGATCCCTCCTGTATTGATTTGTATTGTAATTCTGCGTACACACGACCGTTTTTTCCGTCGGAATGAACTCCGACGGTCTTTTCGACAGAGTTCTGACGGAGTTCCGCTGAAACGGACTTGCCCACACACGATCACACCAAAGTCGGATCGTTTAGAATGCGATGACGTATGAGGGGACTAGAAAAAGGAAGTTCAATAGCCAGTAGCCAATGACTGCCCTTGCTTCGTTTTTGGTCCGTCGGAATAGCATACAGACGAACGGTTTTCCCGTTTTTCCCAGAAATTGATTCCGTCGCAAAGATTTAGAACCTGTTGTATTTCTAGGTCCGTCAGATTTTTCGATAGAAAAAGTCAGATGAAGCCCACACACGATCCGAATGTCCGATAAAATGATTCTGTCGGACCTTTTCTGCCGGAAAGTCCGGACGTGTGTACGCGGCATTAGTGTACTGTCTGCCCTCATGTTGTAAAGTGCTGTGCAAACTGTTGGCGCTATATAAATCCTGTATAATAATAATAATACATCTGAACACTTCATGTGATACAGGGCCTTGAAAGTTTCCACATTTTGTCATGTTACAACCAAAAACATAAAATGTATTTTATTGGGATTTTATGTGATAGACCAACACAAAGTGGCACATAATTGTGAAGTGGAAATAAAATTATAAATGGTTTTCAAAGATTTTTTACAAATAAATCTGTGACGTGCATTTGTATTTAGCCCCCCTAAATCAATACTTTGTAGAACCACCTTTTGCTGCAATTACAGCTGCAAGTCTTTTTGGGGATGTCTCTACCAGCTTTGCACATATAGAGAGTGACATTTTTGCCCATTCTTCTTTGCAAAATCGCTCAAGCTCTGTCAGATTGGATGGAGAGCGTCTGTGAACAGCAATTTTCAAGTCTTGCCACAGATTCTCATTTGGACTTAGGTCTGGACTTTGACTGGGCCATTCTAACACATGAATATGCTTTGATCTAAACCATTCCATTGTAACTCTGGCTGTATGTTTAAGGTTGTTGTCCTGCTGGAAGGTGAACCTCCGCCCCAGTCTCAAGTCTTTTGCAGACTCCAACAGGTTTTCTTCTAAGATTGCCCTGTGTTTGGCTCCATCCATCTTCCCATCAACTCTGACCAGCTTCCCTGTCTCTGCTGAAGAAAAGCATCCCCACAACATTATGCTGCCACCACCATGTTTCACGGTGGGGATGGTGTGTTCAGGGTGATGTGCAGTGTTAGTTTTCCACCACACATAGCATTTTGCTTTTAGGCCAAAAAGTTCAATGTTGGTCTTATCTGATCAGAGCACCTTCTTCCACTTGTTTGCTGTATCCTCCTCATGGCTTCTCGCAAATTGCAAATGGGACTTCTTTTGGCTTTCTTTCAACTTCTTGCCACTCTTCTATAGGCCAGATTTGTGGAGTGCACAACTAATAGTTGTCCTGTGGACAGATTCTCCCACCTGAGCTGTGAATCTCTGCAGCTCCTCCAGAGTTACCATGGGCCTTTTTGCTGCTTCTCTGCTTAATTCTCTCCTTGCCCGTCAGTTTAGGTGGATGGCAATGTCTTGGTAGGTTTGCAGTTGTGCCATACTCTTTCCATTTTCGGATGATGGATTGAGCAATGCTCAGTGAGAAGTGAGTGCTCAGTGAGTTCAAAGCTTGGGATATTTTTTATAACCTAACCCTGCTTTAAACTTCTCCACAACTTTATCCCTGACCTTTCTGGTGTGTTCTTTGGCCTTCATGATGCTGTTTGTTCATGAAGGTTCTCTAACAAATCTCAGAGGGCTTCACAGAACAGCTGTATTTTTACTGAGATTAAATTACAGGTGGACTTTATTTACTAATTAGGTGACTTCTGAAGGCAATTGGTTCCACTAGATTTTAGTTAGGGGTATCAGAGTAAAGGGGGCTGAATGCACGCCACACTTTTCAGATATTTATTTGTAAAAAAATGTTGAAAACCATTTATCATTTTCCTTCCATTTCACAATTATGTGCCACTTTGGGTCTATCACATAAAATCCCAATAAAATACATTTACGTTTTTGGTTGTAACATTACAAAATGTGAAACATTTCAAGGGGTATGAATACTTTTTCAAGGCACTGTATATGGCAAAGGTGGTTTTAGGACTGCTAATATTTTATCAGCAAGGCATAAGAAGCATAGTTAATTTCATTGACGAAATTAACACTATTTTAGTCCACTAAAATATGACTAAAACAATTCAGATGACAAAAATACTAATATTCAAAAGACTAAAACTAAATTGAAATTTGATGTCAACATTATATATCACAATGGCTATATCTGTGTCTATAGTGCATGTTCAAACCTTAATACCATAAATAATAACTGTTTAAAGGATATAGGACATTTTGAGCGGACTTTACCGGTACCAGAAAAGGAACACTGTATAATTATGAAAATTGATTTATTATATATTACAAAAATAAAATTAATATAGATTAAAAACAAGAAAGCTCCCATTGGTATAACCACACGTTGTATATATGTATAGAGTCCCTAATACTGCTGAGTCAGAGAGGTCAGCGTTTCGCTTTGTGCTTCCTCAGGACCTTTTTTCCTTGACTGCAAGCAGAGGGATTCTGTATAAATAATAACATAAATAATAACATGTTATTAGATTTGTACTCCAGGAGTTAATAATGAGTTTAGAAATTCTAGAGAAATGCTTAAATAATTCATTACAATTTAACTAAATCCATTCGATTTTAGTTCACTAAAAAGTAGTGGAGATTTTAGTCAATTAAAACACGACAAAAACATAAACCATTCCGATGACTAAAATACAACTAAAACTAAAATGCCATTTTAGTCAAAAGACTATGACTAAAACTAAATCGAAATTTGACATCAAGAAGAAACTGAGAAGAAACAATGCCCACTGGTATCACAAAGGTGTCCTCATTCTTTAAGAACAAAGCTTGCATGTACATGGAAGCAGAGCACTGAGATTCATAATCAAAGTTTCTCATACACCAGGATGGAGAAGATGGACAGTCTTGGTCAGGGAATGGCAAAGTCATCCCTCAGTTTGCTGCATTTTGCAGCAATAAGAAATAAGACGAGTGCAGAAATGGAAGAGATATTCAAGTCTTATGAGGAAGATTAAACTCCTAATCTTCTAAGGATGATTAGATTTCTAACACTGTGTTGTACGTTAAACGATCATGCTCTAACTTTGCTGCGGCCATTAGAAGCTTGCTTATGTGACACCGCTGCTTTCATTGAGTTAATTAAGCAACTTTCTGATAAATCGGCACCCATAGGGCTTTGACGAGCATTCTCAGTAGAGGCCATTAAATACGTACACATTGATTTAACGTTCATCAGTGAGGGATTCTAGAGAAAGCTCAGAGACCCGTTATATAATCTCCCATCTAACATTAAAAAAAAGCTTTCTATGTACATTTAGTTCATTTTTGCTCATGGAAATTCAATTTCTTTTATTGTATCATTATGTGCAATATCAGTAATTTTCAGTTATGGTCACACCCACAGCCGATCCCTGTTTTCAGAAGACTGCCCAGGCTTAGTTTTTCATGATGTAAGTGATATCGGCTACATGAGCACAATTGGAGTCTGGACATATAAAGGATGAGCTAAAAGTGGACCTAAACTCAACAAGTGAAGATATATTATGCTATAGAAAGTGTCATAAAATGTTAATTGTACCTAAGCAGTACCCTAAAAAATGTACCCTTTGTCTAGAGATTTGGAGTGAGATTTTGTCTTGGTTCTCCTTGCTGGAGGAGAAGCTGTACCTGAGGACCTGAAGACCAATATCTTCCCGCTTCTGCTTTATTCATTTTGTGGATTTGGGCTTCTCCTCTACTGCTGCTTTTTGTATATCCATCCACCAGTCAACAGATTACTTGTCATTGAGGGGAGCTGTTCTTAAATGTGGAAGCCTTCCTCTACCAAGATGGCTGCTTCCACACAACAATGCAGTGCAAAGCAAGGCATGACAAGTCAGTGATGGGCAAAAGATTTACTGCTAGAAGTCAGTAAATACAGGTAGTACTGATGATCACCTTTTCCTGATAAAAGAGTTCTTTTAGAGGCTCTGAAATGTGGTTCTTATAAGATCCTTAAAGCAGAGTTTCACCCAAAAGTGGAAGCTCTGCTGATCTGCTTCCTTCCCCCCTCCGCTGCCACATTTTACACCTTTCAGGGGGGAGGGGGGAACAGATGCCTGTTTTTGACAGGTCCCCATTTCCGGGAGACGCCCTCCTTCTTCCTCCACCATTGGGCCAGTTAGCAAACGCAGCACGCTTTGCACATGCGCAGTAAGGAACTGGCTGTGAAGCCGGAAGGCTTCACTGCTGGTTTCCCTCACCACGAATGGCAGCGACAGCACCTGAGAGCCGATCCGAAAATCGTCTGGGATGCCGACATAGCAAGCTCCCTGAACAGGTAAGTGTCCCGATATTAAAAGTCAGCAGCTACAGTATTTGTAGCTGCTGACTTTTATTTTATTTTTCCCCTGGCTGGAACACCGCTCTAAATGGCTTAGGACAATCAGCCCGGTGTGCCGATGATGTATCACAGTCTTGAGTCATAAGAGTGACTCATCCCTTTTTTGAAAGGCTGCAGCTGAGGTTTCAATTAGACAAAGAGAGCCTCAAAACAAGTAGCAGAGAAAATATGCTGAGAAATCACTCCTGTTGATGTACAGTTAAGGCAGACTACAGCCCACTGCTTGCTACAGAATCCACAATAAAAAGCAAAAAACTATTTATCAAAAATACTACATCCCTGTACTGTAAAACTTGGGATACAGCAATACTTTTCACAGGCTACATTTTCTATGCTGTTTCTTACATTATAGGTGAACCCTTACCTTGTAAAACAACTCATTCTGTTTAAAATATAAATGAAAGGCAAAACATTTGTGTATATCTAAATTAAAAAAAACTATAAATACTTTTTTTTTTTTTTGACCACATACATCTATTCTCAGCTGCATACAGGCTTAAAAAAGGTGGGGTGGAGAAAGAGCAGTGCACTGATCTTTCCAATGAATGGCTGTGCAGGGGAAGGGGGGGTGTCAGCACAAGCTGTCCAATGACAGCCGATCACGGATGTAAACACAAACCGGTTATCGGCTTTTCTTTCCTTATGCTGACAGTGTGAGGAGAGAAAAAGAGAGCCGATAACTGGCTTGTGTTAAAGGGACATCGGCACTGATAATCAGGGCACTGATTATCAAGTGTCTTGATTATCAATGCAGTCCCAACAGTACCCACCAGTGCTGTCAATCAGTGCCCATCAGTGCTGCCAATCAGTGCCTCCTCATCTGTGCCACCTATCAGTGCCGCCTACCGGTGCCCATCAGTGGCACCTATCAATGCTGTCTATCAGTGCCACCTATCAGTGCCCTTCAGTGCCGCCTATAAATCCCCCCAAAAGAAAGCTCTACTTGTGTGAAAAAAAATTCTAATAATTTTGTATGGGTACAGTGTAGCATGACCGCACAATTGTCATTCAAAGTGTGACAGCACTGAAAGCTGAAAATTGGTCTGGGCAGGAAGGGGGTAAAAGTGCCCAGTAGGCAAGTGGTTAAATAGGACAAATCTAGAAGGAATATGACTGACTGGAGACTGTAGCAAGCCAATTACTCTTCTGCATTTACACTGAGGTGCCAGTCTAATACAATGAGGTGTTACTCTTTTAATGACCAAGTCAACACAGGGCAGGCCGGTATGCAAACTGTATAGCTTACATGCTGCAGAGATCACCAGCTTGGCTATGCTGTCTGCCAGCAATGACTTAAAAGTCGTTATACAGAATATGAAATCTCTGGGCAGTATTTTGGCAGACTGATTTAATGCCACTTAGAAAATGGAGAAACTGGCAACCAGAGGGATTTACCTAGCAGGGTAGTAAGCTGCACCAAAAGAATGCCAAGATGAGAATTCCATCCTCATGGCAAGTACACTATGTTCTCTGACTGAAGTATGAATACACCATCTTTGAATGAACTATTACTATAAAATGAACCTGTACTATGCACAATGCAGAAAAATATTAGAAAGCCACCATATGGCATCTGCTTCTACCTCAGAAATGCCACCACCTTGTTAATGTCCCACTAGGGCCCTATGACAACAAGTAGCAACTGCCAGGTCTAGGGCACATGTGCCCACTATCCTGAATGTATGCAGCTCAGTGCCTACCTATGGTCAGGCCTGAATTATGCCCTATGGGGTGGTTTTCCAATCCCTATACCATGTTTGCCAACATATTTGACCCAGTCCCCGGGTCACTGTCAACCCTGTCCATGGCCTATACGTAACACACCTATCTTCCAGGTGATAGCACTCGGATCACGCTCAATTTCTGTACATGCTCAATAACTCAAATAATGGTGATGCTGTGATCTTGGAATGCAGCCTGGGACACAATAATGGGACAGAGCACCTAGATGGGGGGCTGTCCTGGCAAACCCATGACAGATGGCCTCCGTGCTAAACAGATACTGACTATTTACTGCCTAAGTTAACTATTGACTTAAAGAGGAACTGCAGTCTGCTCACATCATTTGTAATAAAAACATCTTTGCCATTCTGAAGCTTCCCTCCAACCACTTTGCATATTATTTTATACATACTGTGATTCTGTACTTTCCAAATATGCTGCAGAAATCTCCCTCCACTGATTCCAGCTGCATCCATATTAACTGTGGGCAGCTGAAGCTGCTGCCCGTTCACTTCCTGAATTTACACAGACACATAGAGACAGCTCTGCAGCTCTCATTGGCCCTCTTATGACTCATCCCCCCTCCCTTCCTGGCAAACTCTCATGAGAGTGAGAGATAGAGCTGTGTATGATATCATAAGCCTAGGCTTTTTTTTCCAGACAAGAGGAAATGGGCTGTATAAGGGAATTTACTGTCAGAAAAAAATGTTTTACTATCCAAAGTCAAAACAACAAGAGAAGAAGATTTAATAGATAGAAAGATGAAAAAATGACTGAAGTTCCACTTTAAAGTCGACCCAAAAGTCTACATTTTAAAGACTGCGGGCAGGAGGGGTCTTTATTGCAAAAGAGACATGTAATGTAAAAAAAAAAACAGTTGCCCATGGGACTTTTAGTGGAGATTAAACAAGTACAAATATAATATATAAAAGCAGGTTCTTAGAGTTTATTATATGTCAGAAACATCAAACTCCTAATAAAGTGAACAGTGTTTCACGAAACGCGTTGAGTTCTGTGATATTTTTCCTTCCTGTTTATTGATTATTATACAGATCCTTACAGCTTTGAAGAAGAAAAATTACAATCTGTATCAAATGTGAAAATCGTTAGAATTATGTTTAGTGCATCCCATGTCAGCCAGTGAAGACAAACAGCCCGATACCCAGAAGAAGCTGGGTAGACGATGCCAGCAATGGTGAGGGACTTCAGACCATTGAAGGAAAGGTAAGTATCGAAAATTTTAGTTGCGGTTTAAGAGCCAGTTCACACCAGATGCAGTTCCGTGCGCTTTTTTCTGCACTAAAACTGCATGCAGTGTTTTCAGTGTATTCCAATGGCTCTAGTTCACACCAGTGCAGTCAGTTTCCGGTGCATAAAAAAAAGTAGAGCGTGCCTAACATGACTGCTGGCAGGCTTGTTTTATTTCTTGGGGACCCAGGAGAATGAGACAATGCAAAAAGGAATTCTAGCTTTCGCCACCTGCCATGGTCGTTACAAATTAATAAAAAGAAATGGCTGCACACCACAGTAATGATCCAAGATCCTTTATTGGACATCCCAAGAACCACAGGACCAAAATGCCTGGTAGACACGTTTCACACAGTTCAGATGTGCTTAATCATGATTAAGCACGCCTGAACTGTGTGAAACGTGTCTAACAGGTATTCTGGTCCTGTGGTGTTACTTGGGATGTCCAAAAAAGGATCTTGGATCATTACTGTGGTGTACAGCCATTTCTTTTTATTCATTATCTGCGGAGGTGAGCTGGAGCGGGCACCCACCACTTCCATTAGGCTTCTACATCTCACCTGGAGCGATGAGTCTTTCTTGTTTAGTCTATGGTCGTTACAAAGCCAAAGCCTTCCCCAATAGATCTGCCATATTGTAGAACAGGTAAATAAAAGTGCAGCCCACCTGCAAGAAAGGGAAACCTTCTTTATGACTTTGACCCACAAATGTTTATGTCCAGTGATTTGGATGCTGCTGACTGGTGAGGGTGCAGGCTGAGGAGAGGCCCCTCCAGACCCAAAACATGCTGCAGAAATAGGAAGAGATTACCTGGCTGCCGCACTCCTCACCCGGCCCAAGTAGTTAGCAAGAAAAAACAGTCTCAGCTCGATTCATGCAGGCCACATCCCCAACATGTTTTGCCTCACCCCTGAGGCTTAATCATGAGACAGGAAGTGAAGACAAATCTCCCTAATGGGGCACAGATGACGAAAAATGAAGCAGTTCTTTAGTTGAACTTGGTGGATGGTGGGCAGTGAGGGTGAGGCGAAACATTTAGGGGATGTGTCTAAGGTTGCTTTTCGCTGATTTTCCCTGCTAACCACTCGGGCCGGAAGAGGTGTGCGGTGTCCAGGCTCCTCCTCCTATTTCTGCAGCTTGCATCGAAAATGTGGGGACATAGATTACCCCATGGAAATCTTGCAATCGGAATCTCTGCAAGTTTTAAGAAGCAAATCGATCAGCTGACCAGTGCCCATCTGAAAGTAAAATCTCATCTTTGTATGGATTTGACCTTTAAAGAGGAAGTAAACTTCCTCTGCAGACATTTACCTATAGGTAAGCCTATAACAAGGCCTACCTATAGGTAGTGTAACTATCTTCTAAACGTGTACAGTTTATGAGATATTTACATTGCATGCAGCCAGTGACATCACTGGTGCATGCGCTCTGTAGGAACGGCTCCGGGTGCCGTTCCTTCTGAGCCCCGCGCGCATGCATGGAAGTGACGTCATCGCGGCTCCAAGACAATCACAGCTCCAGAGCCTGCGAACCTGGAAGAAACTCTGGGAAAGATGTTGGCCGTTTCAGTGGTGTGAGGGTGCTGCTGCAACAGCTTCGTTCTAAGGCAAGTATTACTAGCTCATTATGTCCTTGTCTTGCAGGGGTTTTTTTCTGAGGTTTACAACCTCTTCAAGCATTAAGGTAAGACTAGTCTGCAATAGAAAAAATAAAGGATTCCTTGGAGAAACTGCGGTTCCCGGCTTTTGTCAGTGCCGGTTACATGTTTGAAGGCATGGACACTTGGTTACATCCCAGCTTCAGGTAGAACCCTAGGCAAACTTTTTTTTTAAATTTTGGATAGTTTAAGGGAGGGTTATAATCTTTGTTGGTATTTTTCGCCATCTGTGCCCCATTAGGTAGATTTACCTTTACTTCCTGTCCCATAGCCAAAACAGGAAGTGAGAGGAGATCCCTGCAAATTAGGGGAATCTCTTGGGGACCCCCAGGCCACCAGGACTAGTATCCCCATTGGAAGATTTCCCCTCTATTACTTTTCGGAGGACAACCCAAAATTAGTTTCTTTTTTTTACCTTCACTTTCTATGATAAACAGGACAAATAGGGTGAATGTAGCTAATAGGGGCACATACAGCAGTAAAGACTGTCAGGGTTTCTAATTACACTCCAAATTTTACCTTATTTTAATTGTGCAAACATTTACATGCATACAGCGTAAATATACACTATATTACCAAAAGTATTGGGACACATGCCTTTGCACGCACATGAACTTTAATGGCATCCCAGTCTTAGTCCGTAGGGTTCAGTATTGAGTTGGCCCACCCTTTGCAGCTATAATAGCTTCCACTCTTCTGGGAAGGCTCTCCACAAGGTTTAGGAGTGTGTCTATGGGAATGTTTGACCATTCTTCCAGGCGTCCCAATACATTTGGTAATATAGTGTACATGGCCATATGCACCTGCCTAGGTAAACATAAACAATGTGTAGACAGCAGTGCAGGCACAGGATGACCTTGGCCTGCAGCCATCCTGAATGGTGCATGCACCATGGCCGCTGCTATACATTGTTGATGTTTACATTTCCCGCTGAATGTGTCATTCATATGGTAGTCTGTGAAACCGCCACTGCCTAATGAATGAATCATTTACGGGGAGATGTAAACATTGGGCGGCACAGTGGTGTAGTGGATAGCACTCTTGCCTAGCAGTAAAAAGGGTTGTTGGTTGGTATCCCAACCACGACACTACCTGCCTGGAGTTTACATGTTCTCCCTGTGCCCGCGTGGGTTTCCTCCGGGTAGTCCGGTTTCCTCCCACACTCCAAAGACATGCTGGTAGGTTAATTGTCTTCTGTCTAAATTGGCCCTAGTATATGAATGTGAGTTAGGGACCTTAGATTGTAAGCTCCTTGAGGGTAGGGACTGATGTGAATGTACAATGTATATGTAAAGCGCTGCGTAAACTGACGGCGCTATATAAGTACCTTAAATAATAATAATAATTACCAATGTGTAGGTGGCAGTGCATGCATAGATTGACTGTACATAGTATGCAACTCATACGCACATAAGGAATGTGTATGTTCATATGAGTTGAGATACAGTATGGACCACTACAAGATCCTCCATACATTGTATAGGACCATGTGCATGAGGCTGTAGTGTACAGTTCCATGAAACTCCTCTGTTTTCATGGAAATGTAGACTAGAAATACCTATAGTACATTTATGTGAGAACAGTTGCCAAGGAACATTACCGGGTAGAACAATGACTGTATAATGACCGTTTCCTTATACAGAGACGGTTCCATCCCCAGCAAACCCAATTACATTGTCTCACAGCTGCTGGCCTTCTGTGTGCGCCTTTGTTTGGCAATGTTTAGGCTCTCGATGTTGAAAAGACAAAATTGAGAAGAAGGAAGATGAAATGTTGCCTCTATGAAAGGCTGACAGTGAAAAAAATGAAACGTCAAACTGCAGATACAGCAGTGCACAAATACCGACACTATGATAAACTGGACAGCCACTAATGCAAAGGAAGCAGGATCAACAATTCCACATTAACCTGGACAACAGTCAAACTAAGGCCAACGCAGCTTGGGCTTCTGAAAACACAAAGCACTAAGGCCAACGCAGCTTGGGCTTCTGAAAACACGAAGCACTAAGGCCAACGCAGCTTGGGCTTCTGAAAACACGAAGCACTAAGGCCAACGCAGCTTGGGCTTCTGAAAACACGAAGCACTAAGGCCAACGCATCTTGGGCTTCTGAAAACACGAAGCACTAAGGCCAACGCAGCTTGGGCTTCTGAAAACACAAAGCACTAAGGCCAACGCAGCTTGGGCTTCTGAAAACACGAAGCAGTTGATAAACATGCCCTGGTATTCTGCACACCTGTCCCATCACCAGGGGGCACTAGGTAGCTTTCTTTTGAAAATCTTGGTTATCATACTATAATAACAACCACTCCCACTCATCCTGATCACCCCCCTCAGTATAATAATAGATAATGACCTTAAAATGAACTTAAAGATGAATTCCAGGTATGGCAATTTTTACAGCTACATTGGTTCGACTTGGACCAATCCAAGTATGTATAGGGTTGATTTACTAAAACTGTAGCGTGCAAAATCTGGTGCAGCTCTGTATATCAACCAATCAGCTTCCAGGTTTTATTGTCAAGGCTTAATTGTACAAGCTGAAGTTAGAAGCTGATTGGCTACCATGCACAGTTGCCCAGATTCTGAGTGCTCTAGTTTTAGTAAATCTCCCCCTATGTGTCATACCTGTGGAACCCTTGTGGAAGCTGGAAATACACTATGGGGTTCATTTACTAAAACTGGCACATGTAAAACCTAGAAGCTGATTTCTATGCAGAGCTGCACCAGAGTTTGCACTCTCCATTTTTAGTAAATCAACCCCTATATTACCAAAAGTATTGGGACACCTGCCTTTGCACGCGCATGGACTAATGGCATCTCAGTCTTAATCCGTAGGGTTAAATTGAGCTGGCTCACCCTTTTCAGCTATAACAGCTTCCACTCTTCTGGGAAGGCTGTCCACAAGGTTTAGAAGTGTGTCTTTGGGAATGTTTGACCATTCTTGCAGAAGCGCATTCGTGAGGTCAAGCAGTGATGTGGATGAGAATGCCTGGCTCGCAGTCTCAGTCTCAGCTCTTATTCATCCCCACGGTGTTTATCGGTTTGAGGTCAGGACTCTGTGCAGGCCAGTCAAGTTCCTCCACCCCAAACTTGCTCATCCATGTCTTTTTGGACCTTGCTTTGTACACTGGTCCAAATCATTTGTTGGAGGGGGGATTATGGTGTGAGGTTGTTATTTAGGCTGTGAGCCAGGCCTTCTTGTCCACATGAGTGCCTGACCTCACAAATGCGCTTCTGGAAGAACGGTCAAACATTCCCATAGACACACTCCTAAACCTTGTGGACAGCCTTTCCAAAAGAGTTCACCTGCCCCCTTATGACGTCACAGTCCCATCATGCCCCGGGACTGTGATGTCATAAGGGGGCGGGATCACGGGTGACATCACCCGGTGGCCACGCCCCATGCCTATATAATTGGTTGCGGACCTCGCTCAGGGCATTACAGCGAGAGGGAGCGTCGTGTCAACATCTCTGGAAAAGAAGAGGGAAGAAGACGTCTCAAAAGACCAGGCTCCTCCGCTAGCAAAAGAGCGGCAAAAGAGCAGAAGATAGCGGAGGAGCCCGGCAGAAGGAAGAAGGCACCGGAGAAGAACCAGAGAGCGCGGAGGCGACACCGGAGAGAGGGAGAAGAGGCCTGAGAGACCCTCGAAGTCGGCGGAAGACCCCCAAAGTCTTAAGAAGACCCACGGAGCTGCCTAATAAATTACTTTTAAAACCTGTGTAGTGTGTTTTTTTTTTTATTGACACTTTTTTCCCCCAGGTGAATGGGTAGGGGTACCATGTACCCCATACTCATTCACATAGGGTGGGGGGTCGGGATCTGGGGGCCCCAGTCTGCAGACCCCGACAACCATTGGCCAGGGTTGTCGGGAACAGGCCCTTGTCCTCATCAACATGGGGACAAGGTGCTTTGAGGTGGGGGGGCCCCAAAGCACCACCCCCCCATATTGAGGGCATGCGGCCTGGTACAGTTCAGGAGGGGGGGGCGCTCGCTCGTCCCCACTCCCTTTCCTGACCGGCCGGGCTGCGTGCTCGGATAAGGGTCTGGTATGGATTTGGGGGGACCCCCACGCCGTTTTTTCGGTGTAGGGGGTGCCCCTTGGAATCCATACCAGACCGAAGGTGCTTGTCGCTCATTGGGAAAGGAAAAAACGCAGCTAAAAGCACAATTCTATCTGTCCGTGTGAAAGGGGCCTAAATCTACTCCATATGTTTCTATCTGCAGCAATAACACATCAGTTTTAAAATTGTATTACTTCCTTTAATGCAAGTTACTTATGTAACTAATTTTTTGTTTTTAATACATTTTTATACACATTACTTTTTCAAAGCAACCCCCCACCCCTCCACAGAGAAAGCTTGGGTTAGGGCAATAATCTTCTGCACAGCCTCTACACTCCTCTCATCCAATCAGAGCAGAATGTGAAATCTAGCTGTAGTACCAGCAGTGATCAATAAGTGGCATTGCAGGTAATTTCCTGAAATGGCAGGGTCAGAAAAACCTGCAGAATTTCTTTGCATGAACCCTTGCAGTTTCAAGGTGCCATTTACAGATTTTAAGAACTACAGCGAGGATAAAAATCATCAATAAATACGCTTAGCATCTCCTGGGAGCTGCACTGAAGATTACACTTTGGCAGAAGCTGTTAGTAAGTTACGAAGTGGATTGAATTCCATTGTGCTGTAAGGAAGTTACAGAAGCATGCTACTGCTGGACGCAGATCTTGTTTCCCAAAACAGGTCCAAAAGTTTGCAGGACATTTTTTTTCTGGCAAACGTAAGAAAGCAGCTATTCATTTGATGAACGTTGTGCCTTGCCTTGAGTTCTCCTTTAATATGGAGTAGTAAATATGATAAAAATGAGTCCGGTCGTAAATATAGTGAATGCAGTGATCTCCAGAGCCAATAGTTCATGTTAAATCCAGTGGGTCAGAGGAGATTATGTGGATAAGTCGACACCAGTCTGGAAGGAAGCAGAATGGTTCATACAGCAGCATTTTGAATACACTTTAGAGCTGTGATGCATGAAGGTCAATTAGCAGAAGGTTATACTAGTTAGACTGGGAGAAATGAGGACATGCATTAGCGTTAGCTTCAAAGTGACATAAGAGCTAATGGATTTAAAGAATATCGCTAGCATGCACAAGATCAATGTCTGAACATAGCTGTTCTTTATTCAAACTTTACTACTGCATGACCCTGTAAGTCAGGGGAGAGAAGTCTTTCGCTACTCATCTTTTATGAGAGTACACAGGCTGGTGTACTATGCTTTTGTTGGAATTATTATTAGTAATGGTTTATATAGTGCTAGCCTCCTCTATGACCCTTTACAAACTGATACAGGGCTATAGCGAAATCTATTATTCATATGATGGGCGTCCAGAGGTAAGGCACTCCACTACAATCCTTTTTTTGGCTGTTCCTCTGACTCAATGTCATATGTCACCTGCTTGACCTTTGCTATGTCTATCCGTAGTGAAGGTTTTCACAGTTTAGGTTTTGGAAGTCCATATGTGTTAGCTGCCTTTACAGTGGCTTTCAGCACTCATCCTCTCCTGTTCCTGATTCTCTGATGGAGAATGTCTTCTTAACATTCAGCAGGCAACTGCCTTGTCTTCCTCCAAGAGAACTATTTTCTCCAGTATGGCCACTGGAGCCCATTGATGTGGAATCTTCTCATCCAAGATGGTGATTTCTACACTTCCGGTTAACTAATAGTAAGGGGAAATGGGAGTAGGCGGTCCGTTCCGATTACACAACCGCATTGGCCTATCAGTTAACATCAAGGGCATAAATACCTTTTCCAAAATGGCGAACCCAGCTTCCTGATGACACATGTTTGAATGCGAAACGCGTAGAGGCTTCTGGGTAATTCCGAACGTCACTTCCGGTCACTAACCCGAACCAAAACGAGGCTTGGAGTGCAAGCCGGGGACGAGGAACAAAACAACAGAACAGAGCCCCACTGCAGAACCCTGGATAGACTCAGTGCCGGTCTAAGGCACTGGGAAATGTGTGAACTCTTTTTGTTTTTAATGGTTACAAATAAATTCACTTTTATAAAACATACTGTGCAATGATAAATCTTTAAATCTTTACGAGATATCTACATTGGGCATTGAGAAACGTCTAGTGATAAACTGACTGGAGATACACCAGGATAGTGGAGTGGTTATCCCTGTATGAACCAAACATTTTTTCTAGGCTCTGGTGACCATTTTAGAAGGTGGTGGTGGCACACAAAGTGGTGAAAAGTCATGGCTATGTAGCACGAAATGGCTATGTAGGATGAAATTTGAAGCACAAGAGCACTTTTTATACATTTTGGAGATTTAAGACATATTGGTATGGTTCACAATCGTGATTCCTGTTTCACTTTATGAACTTTGGCATTTTTCTATTATATTGTACTATTCATTTTATTTTTATATTGTCACTTTGCACTTTAATGGAATTAAGTTGGGAACAAAAGGTTAATATACTGTATCAGTGGTAATAATATGCATATACGCACTTATATGGATTAGCGCAGTCACACTATTTTTGACATGGTTTAAATCCCAATGGTCATTCAAGTGCAGCTATTCTCAGCTGGGGTTCCATGGAATCTCCAGAGTTTACTAGGGGTTCCTTGATCCAATTCTCTTTTTTGGTAGTTAACAAGGTTCAGGTTCACACTCATCCTGCTGATCCACCTCTCACATCCAACGCATATGCTTGTATGTGATGTATGTGATGTATGTGATGTATGGGATGTATGTGATGTATGGGATGTATGTGATGTATGGGATGTCACATACAAGCATCTGAAATGGGATGTGCAATGATGAGCTCAGGTCGGGGCATTTCCTGAAAGCAGTAGACCTGTGTGCAGGATCATACGTTGGACCCCCGCAGCTGAGAAAAAGTGGTTGGATGTGATTTTCATCGTGCTGAATACTGGCTGTGGCTTAAAGGGACACAGAGTGCCGGGTTTAAGTAGTAAGTGACACAAAGGTTAAGGAACAATTTCAACAAAACTCGAGGAAGCTCAACAGTAGTTCCACAAACTGTCACCTGATTGTGGCTTTCTCAATCACAGTGAAATCCCTTCTTTCTGAGATTGGTAGTGGCAACCAAGCGAGTGATCTTCCTCCAGATGGTGGACGGGACTAGCAGGACTGTGATTGGCTTCAGCAGTGGCCAATGACAGTCCTCCTCTTCCTGGAAACAGGGACCCCCTCCAGCAGAACTGCACCCAATCTCTCCCCCATCACAAAAGCTGGAGATCGCAGCTACAGCAAAGTTAAAGAACCAATGTTTCCCATCTTTTACAATGTGTGGGGGTACAGTGCCTCCCCCTCAGTGCAGGTGCGGTGTGGGGAATTCTGAGATTGGAATACATTAGTGTCTCACTGACACTTCCCTGCACTGCTCTGCTGATGGGGAGGGAGTCGAGTGCTGGCAAAAGAGGCTTTGCATACCGCGGGTTGCCTAAGCCTGCATTAGATGTTGCCTGGTTATTTATAAGGAACTTTTGTTCATTTTTAATAGAATGTAAAGTCATTTTGTATACATTTTCTTTCTTTTTTATTGCAGTCTGGACTAAAAAAACTAAAAAACAACTTTTTTTATGCCACCACAGTATGACACTCTTTGTGATTGGAAGCAGAAAGGATTTACCTCTGCATATGGAACATTTTCGGTAATGCAAGAGCTATGAAATTGTGTAATTGTATTCCACAAGAACTAGTTCTATGGTCCGGACTAAAAAAATAATTACTTTCTGATGGCACTATCTAATGGCACTTTTGGCAATAAGAGGAAAAAAGGTTTAACCTCAGCATATGGACATGGATCCTAAATATATGAACTACCAGAATGTAGAATAGTCTTCCATAAGAATTGGATCTCTGTATTTAAAAAGGTTCATGATTAGTAAAATATTGTAAATGTTTAAAAAAATTACTTATTTCAGTCTGTTAGACCCCTTTCACACTGGGGCCGCGGCTGCGTTCGTGGTAAAGCGCCGCTCCTTTTACTGCTGTTTAACCGCTTCAATACCGGGCCAATTCTGACACTTTGCTCCTACATGTAAAAATCATCATTTTTTTGCTAGAAAATTACATAGAACCCCCAAACATTATATATGTTTTTTTAGCAAAGACCCTAGAGAATACAATGGCGGTTGTTGCAACTTTTTATCTCACACAATATTTGCGCAGGAATTTTTCGAACGCGTTTTTTTTGGGAAAAAAACTGTTTTGTGTTTAAAAAAAAAACAAAACAGTACAGTTAGCCCAATGTTTTTGCATTATGTGAAAGATGAAGTTACGCCGAGTAAATAGATACCTAACACGTCACGCTTCAATATTGCACACGCTCATGGAATGGCGCCAATGTTCGGTATTTAAAAATCCCCATAGGCGACGCTTGAAATTTTTTTACTGGTTACATGTTTTGAGTTACAGAGGAGGTCTAGGGCCAAAATTATTGCTCTCACTCCAACGTTCGCGGCGATACCTCACATGTATGGTTTGAACACCGTTTTCATATGTGGGCGGGACTTACGTATGCGTTCGCTTCTGCGTGCGAGCACACGGGGACAGCGGCGCTTTAAAAAATTTTTTTTTTTTTTTTATTGTTAATTATATATATATTTTTTTTTTTTTATTTTGACACTTTTTTGAAAAAAAAAAAAAAAAAATTGATTACTTTTATTCCTATTACAAGGAATGTAAACATCCCTTGTAATAGCAATATGACATGACAGGTCCTCTTAATAGTGAGATATGGGGTCAATAAGACCCCATATCTCACCACTAGGCTGGGAATCCTGAAATAAAAAAAAAAAAAAAAACGATCGCCGCTTCCAAGCCGAAGCGGCGCCGTTTTTTTGAATGGAGAGGCCGGGCGTGACGTCATAACATCGCGCCCGGCCTCCGACGATCATAGAGACTCTGGGGACCATCTGGTCCGCCGGAAATCTCTATGATCTACATCCGGCGCCGGCGGATCCACTCTCCGCCTCACCGATCGTAACGGTGAGTCGGAGCAGGCACCGGAGGGCGGTGGGAGGGGGGGGGAGTCCCCTCTCGCCTCCCATAGGAACGATCAAGCGGCGGAACGGCCGCTATGATCATTCCTATGGTGTAGAGATTCACCGGCTGAAACCGGCAATATCTGAATGATGTCTGTAACTACAGGCATCATTCAGATATACCTGCTCAAAGCCAAGGACGTCATATGACGTCCTTGGTATTGAAGTGGTTAAGCAGCACTTTTCGGCTGCTAGTGGGCGCTTTTAACCCCAAAGAAGTGTTGCGGCGCTTCCGAATCGATTTTCAGGCACTTCGGAAGCCGTGCCCAGTCTTTCCAATGGACAGGGGCATTTTGGGAGTGCTAAATACAGTGCTCCCAACCCGCCCCGAAGATGCTGCTTGCAGGACTTTTCGGAACGTCCCGCAAGCGCACCTCACGAGTGTGAAAAGTCACACTTGAATGAATGGGAGGCGGTTTTCAGGAGCTTAGCAGAGGCTATTTCCAGCGCTAAATCACCTGAAAACCACCCCAGCGTGAAAGGGGTCTTAGAGCAACATGATCTTGCTTTACACGTGATAAGTTCATTTTAAAAGGTAACTAAAAATAGCAAATAAAGAAAAAATAATGTAGTATATGCAATTGCGACACAAGTCATATTGTGATTGAATGTTATTAAAAATGACCTTTCTTTTTCAATCTGCAACTCTATAATTTTCTGTAAAATGCTATGCAATATGGCTACCTGGAGGTGTTCTGTACAGAGAATGTGTACAGAATGCCCCCCAGAAACATAATTTCCTGCTTGTGTGATTAGCTCACTGATTTTCCCAGAAGTCTGCACTAAGATACAAGTCAGATTTTTGGCATCCCCTGCAGCAAAAATGTCATTTTTGGTGAGATACTCCCAATAGGAACACATCTAAAGGGATGCAGACCCTGCAATTTACCTCATTGAAGCCCTGCAGCTGCAACTCCCATTAGACTCACTTAGCGCATGGGCACAGACAAACACACAGGGATGTATTTACAAAAGGTAGAAGTTTGTTAAAATCCTTGTAATGTAGATCACCAAGAGGGGAATGTTTTTTTCTCAACAAAAGTGGAGTTACGCTTTAAAGAAATAAAAAAAGGTAATGATTCCTGATTTATATTGTGCTAATACTTTTTGTGAGATTTTTCCAGGGGACGCTGAGCCATTCCAATGTGTGACTGTCCTGTAGAGGCTTACAATCTAATATCTCTACCACAGTCATATACACAATTGCATACTAGGGCCACTTTGGAAGGAAAATAAGTTGGATAACAGAGTTGTATGTTTTTTGAAAGGCAAACTGCCACAAACACAGGAAAATATATTAACGCCCACAGCACAGCAGGGTAACGGCTTTTATGACACCTAGTTGGCACTGGTCACAACACCGTGGAGTTATGTTTTTTCCTGATTAGCAGATTTTAATAAAAGCTACAATAATAAAAGATGACAACTGCAGACTGCTACGTCCTGGCATGCAGTGCCCAGTTTACTGGCCAGCATGTTGGCATGTCCTATATAACAAGCAACTTCTTTTTTTACCAAGGGGCACGTAAGCCAAACTGTACACCAGAATAGTTCTGGACATGTATTATTTAATGGGTGTTCCTGGCATCACTAATTGGTAATGTATTATTTATCTCGTATACAGTAAGTGATGGTTTTGTTCACTTGTCTTACACGATTGACTTAGAAATAGTTTAAATATCTCTGGATTATATTCGGCAATGGTAGTTCAATTACTGTATATGTTTTACCTTTCTGATAATTCTTAGAAATTTTTATCGTTTTTTTTTTTTTTTTTAACTTTAAACAGTACCTTTATTGAAGTAAATACATATGAAGGAGCAAACAAAGTGTACAACGTACAAGGTGTCAACACATAAACACAAGTTTGGAGAATGAAAATTAAATAGTTTTACTCTTAGCTGTTACAAGTTTAGGAAGACAGGTGCTCTTTCAAGCCTAAATCCACCCAGGACATTGTAGGTCTGTTCCATTTTAGTTTAAAGGGTAACTCCACTTTCATGGGGGGGGGGGGGGGGGGAATAGCATATGCAATTGCTACACAAGTCATAGTGTAATTAAATGTTATTAAAAATTACCTTTCTTTTTCAATCCGCAGCGCTATCATTTTCTGTAAAATGCAATGCAATATGGCTACCTGGAGGCATTCTGTACACAGATGTCCTTCGTGCTGGCTCAGTTGTGCCTCTTTTTGGTCTGATTTGCACATCTCCATACAAAATGAACTATTTTACTACCAAAAGTGTTACACTGTACGCATAGGTGTGCACAGCCTATTGCATTAGGGTGTGCACCCCAAAGTTCAAACATATGCATGTGTGTGTGTGCATGTGTATATATACTGATGGTCTCAGTAGAGCAGTGGACGGTGTCAGTAGAGCAGTGGACGGTGTCAGTAGAGCAGTGAATGGTGTCATAAGGGCAGAGATGGGTATCGGTAGGGCAGCGGACTGTGTCAGTGGTTTTTATTTTTATTATTTTGTACGATTTTATTTTTTAAGCAGAAAAAAGCTAGTTTTTTTTTTTTTTATTTGGTGAAATATCGGTGGTCTAAACAGAAGGCATATGCGCCACACGGTGATCAGAGTGTGCCCAGGCACACCCCGTGCACATGACTGCACCAAACTTTTTATCTAACCTACATATTACTGAATTTTTTTATTTTGAACAGTCAAGATAAAGAAAAAATAGAGGTAAAAGAGCACGTGTGTGGTTTAGCCAATCATTTTCTTCATACTAGATCTTTGTGGTCTGTGTAACCAGGGCTGTAGAAGGGACAGGTCCTTTTGCCTACAATTTGTGTGCTAAAACGTGTCCCTCTTTCAGAAAGTTGGGAGGTATGTAATTGTAGCGCTCACCCCAAAGGAGCTATTGTTTTCTCGGGTCCTCTGTTCCCAGTGCCCACACTCCCTGAGCGGCCCTCAGTTCTCGCACTATCCTTTAATGCCCTCTGCTCTCGCAACCTAGGCACCATAGGAAATGTAGCTCTTGCTTTCCTTCTGCTCCTTCCCACAGGGCTGTGTCATATTGTGGAGAATACATCTCCCATCGGCCCCAATTTCTCCCAGCAGGCTTTTTGTCATTCCCAGGAGGCACAGCAATCCATATACTCACTCTCTCCTTGTCTCCTGGGTGGTGGGCGGGGCTTAATCAGGCTGCACACAACCCTGGAAATGGTCAGTGTTCTGTCCCTCTGTCAACTGCAGTGAGGAAAGGGGGGGGTAAAAAAAGAAGACAATGTAAGCTGACAGCCCAGTCCATGCAGCCTTTCCTCTGCTGCCAGCGTTGCAGACCGAGCTACACAGTGTGGTGCGGCTAACTTACCATGAGCTGATGATATAATCACATTTAGCAGGGGTTCCCTGAGATCTGAAAATTATTTCAGGGGTTCTTCCATGGCAAAAAAAATATATATATATATATTTTAACCCTTGCAACAGCATTGTCAAAAAATAAAGAAGTCCTCCGTTATTACTGCTAATGGAGCCTGACGGCATTACAGGAATAGGTGATGAAGCTTTCAATGGGCTTTAAAAAAAAAAGAAATTGCTATAAAAAGGAAAGGATTTTTTTTTTTTTATTAGAAAATTTTATTTTTATGCAAAAATTGTGCCCACCAGTGATTTAAAAAAAAAAAAAATGTCAGTTCCACTGAAAGGTGTTTCAGTCTGCTTCTTAGATATCTGAGAAACAAGATGATGGTAGTGGAGGAGGCAGGCCCAAGCCGAACGTTTCTCCGAGTATCAGATCCCAGACTGCCTATTCTCTGCTCCAATATACAAGGGATGGAGAAAAAAGAACTAATTGGCTGTATGCAGCGATGTGACGAGTCTCAAAGAACGCATTCCATTTTGTTCCTTAAATACAGAAAGTATAAAGCTGAGCTGCATAAAGCTGAGATTTCCTTGTTTATCGATAAAAGAAAGAAGTTTACGTTCGTCAATCCCTCCATTGTGATGAAGTCGTTTACAAGAAGCATTGAAAATAAATTAGTTTGATTACTATTATTATGGCTGCCGGTAGCTATTAAACACTGAACAAATCCTGCAGGCGGTGTCATGTCGATGCAGAGAACCGCATGTGACTGGACCAGAACCTCGGACTTTTCTGCTTTTTTTTTTTTTTTTTTCCCCCCTTTTCTTCTTTTTCAGCATGTGTTCCTAAAATAGATTATTGTCCTTTCAGTAGATTGTGGTTGCATAAACGAACAACGTTGGGGAATGGGAGAGCTGCTGCTCATTTTAATTGAACAGGGGGGAAGAAGACATTAAAACCGCAATTTGCTGAATCTCCCATTATCTTGCGCAAGATATAGCCGTTTAAACACCAGGGAGAATTCTGGGCCCCGCTGCTACTGCTGCTGTTTGCCAGCCTACAGCTACAAGGCATTAGTGTACCAGAAAACGGCAATGAGAATTATTTATTAAAATGGCTCCTCTGTCCTATGGATGCCGTTCAGCAGTGTTAATCTGCCTGATCAAGCAATGCTATGGAGATCCTGGAATCCAACACCAAAAAAAATCTCATTACTAAAAAAAAAAAAAGTTCAGCTCTGAGTCCCGAGGCCTTTATCAGTGTATGAGGCAGCGTGATGGGAGGACTACCCCCCGGGGGCTTCCCTGCACCGAAATGTCATCCACCAATACCACCAAATTCCACCGAAGAACACTCCATCCTTCTCCAATGTCTATCTATGGTCTATCTCAGTGTTTCTCAACTCCAGTCCTCAAGGTGCCCCAACAGGTCATGTTTTCAGGTTTTCCATTATTTTGCACAGGTGATTTGATCAGTTTCACTGCCTTAGTACCGTATATACTCGAGTATATGTTGAGTTTTTCAGCACATTTTTTTGTGCTGAAAGTGCCCCCCTTGGCTTATACTCGAGTCAAGCACTTTTCTGGTGCAAAGAATGACATTTTCCGAACCAAATTTGGGGCCCCGTATCGAAGGACCACTTGGTGCTACGAACTCCAAATTTGGTGTGCAAACCCAGAGGAACTAGCGCTATAACATATCCAAAGCTGGGGTTCCTAGCACCAAGTGGCCCCGAGAAATGTGGCCCCAAAGTCGGTTCAGAAAATGTCATTCTCTGCTGCAGAAAAGTGCTTGACATTTTCCAAACCGAATTTGGGGCCCCGTATCCCGGGGCCACTTGGTGCTAGGAACCCCAGCTTTGGATATGTTGTGCTAGTTCTACTGGGTTTGCACACCAAATTTGGGGTTCCTAGATACGGGGCCCTAAAGCCGGTCAACTGTGTCCATCTGCAGCAATGTCATTTCGGGACCCTTTGGGTCCAGAGACCCCAAATTTTGGCTGCAGCTAGAGGGGAATCTTGGAACCCTTAACTACCGAGTTTGAAGTTCGGGGGAACTATGGCTGCAAATGGGCACAGTGAGGCTGCAAATGGGCATTGTTGACCCTCTTTTCCACTTACAGTAGCTGCGCTTTTCTCACCCTCGTCTTATACTCGGGTCAATAAGTTTTCCCAGTTTTTTGTGGTAAAATTAGGTGCCTCGGCTTATATTCGGGATGACTTATACTCGAGTATATACGGTAATTACCACAGCTGTTACTTCTGAGGGAAATCCTGAAAACATGACCTGTTGGGGAGCCTTGAAGACTGGAGTTGAGAAACGCTGGTCTATCTATCTGTCTATCTATCTATCTATCTATCTATCTATCTATCTATCTATCTATCTATCTATCTGATTGCACCTTAAGGTGAAAATACATCCGACAATAGGGCCCCCCCCCAGCCCCCCCCCCCCCGTTTTACTTACCTGACCCCTCAAAAGTCCCGCCCTCGCCCCTGACATCCTCTTCGCCGCTCAGCCTGGCCGTTGCTTGGTTACAGTGGATGGATTGAAAGCAGTGCAGCCATTGGCTCGCGCTGCTGTCAATCACATTCAATAACACGGCGCGCCAGGGGGTGGGGCCGAATGATACAGTGAGCGGCTATGGCCGCCGGCTGTATCAAGGGAGCATGCCCGCCAGCACTCAACACCATGCGAGGGAGCTCACATGAAAGTGTTGAGTCCTTGCGGGGGGGAGCCGAGACAGCCGCGGAGGGACCCCAAAAGACCAGGTTTGGGGCCACTCTGTGCAAAACGAGCTGCACAGTGGAGGTAAGTATAACCTATAAGTTTGTTATTAAAAAAAAAAGAAAAAAATTATCTTTAGTGATCCTTCAAGGTTCCCCAACAGGTCATGTTTTCAGGCCTCCGATTATTTTGCACAGGTGATCATTATTTTGCAGCTTGTACCCATAGATTTCAATGGAAGTTGCCTCCAAGTCAGATCTCCATCTATATTGAAGTGACTTTACAGGAAAAAGAAAATAATTTACACAGGTACTTCCCACGTTTACCCAGGCAACCCCCTCCCTCCCACAGGGCTGATTATTCTGTGATTGGCCACAGCCAAAGTCACCTGTCCTGGAGGCAACTATGAGTCGCGTTGTAAGTTGCCTCCAAATCGCCTTGCAAAGTCGCACTGTAAGTCGGGTTGCCCCTGTGTGAACCGAGCCTAAGCCTCGTACACACGATTGGATTTTCCGCAAAGCGCCAGACTTTTGTCTGAAGGGCGTTGGCCAGGAATTTGTCTTGCATACAAACGGCACACAATTGTCGGCCAACAAACACAAACGTAGTGACGTACTAGGTGGCTTTTCAGCTCTTTAGTGCCGCCCTTTGGGCACCTTCTGCTAAGGTTGTGTTTGGTGAGCATTGATTCCGAGCTTGTGTGTTTGTACTTTGGACTTTTGTCTGACAACAATTGTTCGATGGAGCGTACAAACGGTCGGATTTTTGGCCAACAGTCTGTCATCACACAATTCCCGGTGGAAAATCTGATCGTGTGTACGAGGCTTTAGTAATTACCACAGCTGTTTTATCTGAGGGAAATCCTGAAAACATGACCTGTTGGGGCGCCTTGAGGACCGGAGTCAAGGAACGCTGATCTAATCTATCTATCTATATATCTAATCCATGCACCTAATCTACATACAGGGCGCCGGACGCATGGATTCCAATGGGGGATTTTTTTTTCATTTTTTTTTAGAAGCACGTGATTAGAGCCAGAGGCTTTAATTGGCTTCAAAAAAGGGTGGACTCAGGGCTAAGAGCACTCTTAGGACTCCCTGGCCAATCGTGTCTCTGTCAGGACAGACTTCCTGTTCAGCCGGTTGGAGAAGCAACGGCCCGACTCTTCCCCCTGCCTCCTAAGGTCAGTCTGTCTAATGTCGGGGGGTGCTTGTGGTGATTGCCACAGTTCGTCTCTCTCACGCGCGGGGGGGCGCGACAGGCTGTATAGCTCTCTGTGCGGCTGTGTGACTGTTTGTCCTGCTCTCCATGCTGCTTTATGACTCTCTGTGCCGCTGTATGACTTTCTCCCGCTCTTTGACTCTCTGTGCCGCTGTATGACTCTCTCCCGCTGTATGACTCTCTCCTGCTGTATGACTCTCTCCCGCTGTATGACTCTCTCCCGCTGTATGACTCTCTGTGCCGCTGTATGACTCTCTCCCACTGTATTACTCTCTGTGCCGCTGTATGACTCTCTCCTGCTGTATGACTCTCTCCCAGTGTATTACTCTCTGTGCCACTGTATGACTCTCTCCCGCTGTATGACTCTCTCCCGCTGTATGACTCTCTCCCGCTCTTTGACTCTCTGTGCCGCTGTATGACTCTCTCCCGCTGTATGACTCTCTCCCGCTGTATTACTCTCTGTGCCGCTGTATGACTCTCTCCCGCTCTTTGACTCTCTGTGCCACTGTATGACTCTCTCCCGCTGCATGACTCTCTCCCGCTGTATGACTCTCTCCCGCTGTATTACTCTCTGTGCCGATGTATGACTCTCTCCCGCTGTATGACTCTCTCCCGCTGTATGACTCTCTGTGCCGCTGTAGGACTCTCTCCCACTGTATTACTCTCTGTGCCGCTGTATGACTCTCTCCCGTTGTATGACTCTCTCCCGCTTTTTGACTCTCTGTGCCGCTGTATGACTCTCTCCCGCTGTATGACTCTCTCCCGCTGTATGACTCTCTCCCGCTGTGTGACTCTCTCCCGCTGTATTACTCTCTGTGCCGATGTATGACTCTCTCCCGCTGTATGACTCTCTGTGCCGCTGTATGACTCTCTCCCACTGTATTACTCTCTGTGCCGCTGTATGACTCTCTCCCGCTGTATGACTCTCTCCCGCTGTATGACTCTCTCCCGCTGTATGACTCTCTGTGCCGCTGTATGACTCTCTCCCACTGTATGACTCTCTCCTGCTGTATTACTCTCTGTGCCACTGTATGACTCTCTCCCGCTCTTTGACTCTCTGTGCCGCTGTATGACTCTCTCCCGCTGCATGACTCTCTCCTGCTGTATGACTCTCTCCCACTGCATGACTCTCTCCTGCTGTATGACTCTCTTCTGCTGTATGACTCTCTCCTGCTGTATGACTCTCTCCCGCTGTGTGACTCTCTCCCGCTGTATTACTCTCTGTGCCGATGTATGACTCTCTCCCGCTGTATGACTCTCTGTGCCGCTGTATGACTCTCTCCCACTGTATTACTCTCTGTGCCGCTGTATGACTCTCTCCCGCTGTATGACTCTCTCCCGCTGTATGACTCTCTGTGCCGCTGTATGACTCTCTCCCGCTGTATGACTCTCTCCTGCTGTATTACTCTCTGTGCCACTGTATGACTCTCTCCCGCTCTTTGACTCTCTGTGCCGCTGTATGACTCTCTCCCGCTGCATGACTCTCTCCTGCTGTATGACTCTCTCCCACTGCATGACTCTCTCCTGCTGTATGACTCTCTTCTGCTGTATGACTCTCTCCTGCTGTATGACTCTCTTCTGCTGTATGACTCTTTCCCGCTGTATGACTCTCTCCCGCTGTATGACTCTCTCTCGCTGTATTACTCTCTGTGCCGCTGTATGACTCTCTCCCGCTCTTTGACTCTCTGTGCCGCTGTATGACTCTCCCGCTGCATGACTCTCTGTGCCACTGTATGACTCTGTCCTGCTGTATTACTCTCTGTGCCACTGTATGACTCTCTCATGCTGAATGACTCTCTGTGACATGGTATGACTCTCAATGACACTGTATGACTCTCTCCTGCTGTATGACTCTCTCCCGCTGTATGACTCTCTCCCGCTGTATGACTCTCTCCCGCTGTATGGCCCTCTCCTGCTATTTGGCTCTCTCTCCCGCTGTATTACTCTCTCGTGCTGAATGACTTCTGTGACATGGTATGTAAATCACAGGACTGGATGGACAATAGTACAAATCCCATATACTGTCTATCTCTGGTATTTAGCTGTTTGCCTGGAGTTCAGCTTTAATCGGACAGGATGCCAATCCCCTGGCAGCTGGATGGAGGGGGGGGGGGGATGGTAATGTCTCTGCTTAACCCACAAAGGGCCAGGCTGCACACTGAGCACTAATTTAGAGGCACCCCCTCCCCGACTGCTTACAGATTGAAATAATTATATGAAGAGGTGGGGGGTGACCAGCCTGTGATGATTGGGGGAGGGTGATCAGGCTGTGCTCATTAGGGAGGGGGGTTGTCAGGCTGTAATTATGAGGGGGGGGGGGGGGGCTAATCAGACTGTAATAATTGGGAAAGGGTGGGGGTGATCATGCTATGATAAGTAGGGTGGGTGTTGGTGGTTGTGTGTTTTTTGGGGGGGGTGGTCTGTGATGTTGGTAGAAGGGAGGGTGGATGAGGGTGATGATCAGGCTGTGTTGATGGGAAGGTGTGATCATGGGGGGGTGATCAGGCTGTGATGATGATTGGGGGAGGGGGGGGTGAGAATGTGATGATTGGGGGAGGGGGTGAGAATGTGATAATTGGGAGGGGGGGGGTGAGAATGTGATGATGGGGGAGGAGGGGGGTGATCCCAGCACAGTCTCTCTCTCTCTCCCCCTCTCTCTATTCTCTCTCTATTCTCCCTCTGTCTCTATTCTCCCTCTCTCTCTATTCTCTCTCTCTCTCTATTCTCTCTCTCTCTTCTCTCTCTCTATTCTCTCCCTCTATATTCTATCTCTATTTTCTCTCTCTCTATTCTCTCTCTCTCTATTCTCTCTCTCTCTATTCTCTCCCTCTATATTCTCTCTCTATTCTCTCTCTCTCTCTCTCTCTTCTCTTTCTCTCTCTCTCTCTCTTCTCTTTCTCTCTCTCTCTCTATTCTCCCATTCTCTCTCTCTCTATTCTCTCTCTCTCTCTATTCTCCATTCTCTCTCTCTCTCTATTCTCTCTCTCTATTCTCCCATTCTCTCTCTCTCTATTCTCTCTCTCTCTATTCTCCCATTCTCTCTCTCTCTATTCTCTCTCTCTATTCTCCCTCTCTCTCTATTCTCCCTCTCTCT